>NW_020955787.1:390867-392921 GCF_003031625.1 Empidonax traillii
GACGGCAGCACTGAGCGGCCAGACCTCCGGCGAGCGCGCGGCTGGGGGGGGGGCAGCGCGGGCTGATTAACGAGCCCCCGCTTAAATCCCGGCCCAGATCCCAGAAGCGCAAAATTCAGGGGTGACGGAAGGCTTAAAAGAAGAGTCTGAGAGACGTTTTGAGGTGAGACATTTTGCGAAGAAAATGAATGAGTGGCATTGTAACGGTAACACGGGGGACAGGAAGTGAGGGCGGTCCCCGGACCTAAAAGTCCTGTAGTTCCGTGGAACAAAAAGCCCCCCCCATAGCCCGGAGCATTTTCGATGCCGGACAAAAGATGGCGCCGCCCTCACCGGAAGTTCTCGGACGCTCCACACTCAAGATGGCGCTGCCCTCACCGGAAGTCGTCACGGGCCACACTCAAAATGGCGCTGCCCTCACCGGAAGTCGTCACGGCCCAAACACAAGATGGCGACGTCTCCACCGGAAGTCGTCACGGCCAGCACTCAAGATGGCGGCCGCCATGCCCGGCACCGGCACGGGCAGGCTTCGATCGGTGACGCGGCACAGCTGCAAGGACTGAGCGAGCACGGGTAGGCACCGAGGACTCCGCTCCGCTCCCTTCCCCCTCCCGCCCTTCTCCCGGTCCTCTCCCCTCCCGGTCGCGCTCTGCTGCCGCCCACGCCCCGCCCCTTCCCCGCTCCCGGATCCGTTCTGCTGCCGCTGCAAACCCCCGCTCCCGGTCCCGCTTTGCTCCTTCCCCGCCCTCCCGTCCTGCGCCGCTGCCGTCCCCACCCCGCCCCGTCCTGTGCCGTCCCCACTCCGCCCCGTCCCCACCCGGCCCTGGCCATGGGGCGGAGCTGCGCCGCCGGACCCCTCCCTGTCCTCCCCGAAGCTGCCCGCGCCCTGGGGTGGCGGGGCTCCGCTTGTGCCGTGGCCGGCGGAGACGTTTCTGGGCCGATCGGCGCTCTGGGAGCACTGGCGGTGTTGCTGGGGCCCGGGGCCCGGCTGCAGTGCCGCTCCCGGCCGTGTCCGCCAGGCGGCGCCTGCGAGGCGGGGGGCAGCTCGTCTCGGCGATGCTTCTGCTCCGGACATGGCTCGGGCCACCTCGCAGCTCTGCTTTGGCCTTGGGGGGTTATTTCTCTTGGCTTTGAAGGCTCTTGCTGCTTGCAGTTTTTTCTTTTGCTGCTAGTGAGTACATTTGAGAAGGCGTGGGCTTCTAGGATTCAGTTGTTCTAACTAAGGGGATTCTCTTAGTGAGCAATTGGAGTCGTTCTCCAGTGCGCAGTGCCGAAGGATTTTTCTGTCAGCTAATTGTTTCCTCATTTCTTTTCAAGCTCTCCTATGAACCTTGCACCGGTGGGCTTCGCCGCACTTGCCAAGTGAGCTGGAGTGAGAAGCAGCTGGAGGTGTTTGCTCTCTGCTCGGTCCCTGCCTTGCCCTCAGTTCCCTGGCCCTGCAGATAATCACAGCTCCCCTTGGCTTTTCCGGGGTCCTTGCTGAAGGGTTTCTAAGCGTGGCCCTGAGATTTTCTGCAGGTGGAACGGATGGCTGTTTCAGAGCACTTGTCACTGGGCCATCAGTGTTTTAACACTAGCCAGGGCAGGAGAATTGCAGCGGGAGAAGGGTAATTCTTCATCTCAAGTTGTAAGCGAGTGCAGGAGAAATCCTAGGAAGGCCCCTGGCTATGTATTTGGGTATTTGAGTACCTTTGGCTGGTAGAAACAATCCATGGGTGAGACAGAAAAGGCTGGTGCTGGAGCATGTTTAAGAAGCCAGCATAGGGAGCTTCAGTCTTCTAAAATTAGACAAAGCAGGGAAGGATGATGATGATGATGGAGTAGAACATGTTGGTGTTTTCAGCTTTGGGACTTGACTTGCTCATGGCAACAATCTGAAAAGGGATGTTCTTGCTGAGAATTCCCCCTGCTAGATCTTCCCCCTCTAGGATTGTAGCACGGACAGTGTTCCCAATAGGCTGGAGATAAAGTTGGGAATCTAAGATTTGCAGTGCTCTGGAGCTTGGATGTTTTGTAAAGTAGGAGAAATTGGGACTTTAGAAAGTGGCTGAGCT
>NW_020955787.1:395426-396842 GCF_003031625.1 Empidonax traillii
TGGGCAGGAAGTGAACTCAGGAGCTCAGCTGCTCCTGCCCCAGAGAGCATCACTGAAATCAGCATTATTGCCCTGGCCCGTGCCCACTGCCAATTGTTCACCCCACAAAATTCCAAAGCAAGTGTTGCTTCTGTTTGAAGAACTGAAAAGATCTTTAAAGCCAAATAAATCACCATTTCTTTCTTCTTGATTCCTTTTAGATGGTGGAATTGCCAGTGTGTCCGTGAGCTGAGCTGTGGCTGCAAGGGAGCGTCAGGCACTATTGGCTGTGAGTTCATGTTCTTGTCCCTGGGAAATTGGAAATCATTCTCAGGTAGGTTGCAGAATCATTTTCCTCTGCCTTTGGCTGATAGATCTCCTCTTTCTGCCTTGGGATTTGCAGCTGTTCCCCCCTGGCGAGGTAGAAGAGAAAGGCCCTGAGGGCAAAGGGACCCCCTTGTGTCCCCAGGGTCCTACATGGGAGAGAATGGACACTCTGAGGTCATAGCTGTGTTAGTATGTAGGGGACAGAATGAAGATTTGGGGGTTAAAATGAGGGAATCCGTAGTGGACAGGTGGGGAAAATATTGGACATAAGTCTTGAGGTTGTCTGTAGGCGACAGGAAATATTTTGGAGGGAGATTTGTTGTTTCCTTGTGCTGCACTCAGTCGTGGGTCAGCTCCAGAAATTTCCTGGGCTGCTACAAAAACGATGTCTAAAAAGTGGGAAAATCCCGCTGGGAAAATGCAGAGGAACAGGTGTTCTGATCCTCTCCTGCCTCTTCCAGAGCAAACCTGGTAATCCCAGGTCTCTCTTGGAAAAATCTATGGCCATAAGGTTTTCCAGGAGAAAAAAACAAATCCAAGGACAGAGATGAGGGAATGTGCTCTCAATGAATAAGGAATTGATGGGTGCAGGAATGATTGGTGTGTGTTTTACACTGCCCTTTTTATTCCCAGAATAACCTTAAAATGATTCCTTTAACAGACCGAGCAAAGTGGAGAATCTGAATTGGAGAGGAAGCGATGCACAACAAATGCAGGGAGAAATGGTGGAATGGTGGTGGAATCCTGGAGTGGTTCGGTTTGGAAGGGACCTTAAAGCTCATCCATTCCCACTCCCTGAGCAGGGACACCTTCCCCTAGCCCAGGTTGCCCCTGGCGGCAGATGGCTATGGAAGTGCTGGAGGTGTTTAGGGAATGCTGATAGTTTTTCCCCCACCTCTGGCCATCGGGTGGTTAAAAAGACCAATTCACCCCTTCCCACAGGGAAAAACGCTGGAGCAGAGGGAGGGAAGGAGCAGGGAGAACTACAGCCCCCAGCAGCTCAGTCAGTGCTGGATGGACTCAGGGCTGGGAAAGGTCCCTCAGTGTGAGGGCAGGTGAGAGCCCAGCGTGGCCCTGGCAGCCCTGGGGCTGGGAACAAGTCCAGTGGGC
>NW_020955788.1:0-73999 GCF_003031625.1 Empidonax traillii
CCACAGTGTTTGATCCCAGATGAGAGAAAACTCATATTTTTCTACATATCCCTACTGATAATTGTGTCTTCAATATAAACATACAGATTTATATGTGTGTGTTCCAGTGTTTCTGCATTATCAGTGTAAACATTTAAATGCTTGTGTTTACAGTGCCTGTTTTTGAGATAATTACAGTAGCCATTGAGTTACTTGTGTGTATCGTGTCAACTCTGACTTGGCTTAGATTTTGTTCCACTTTTGAATGTTCCCTCTTGAATTTACTAGTTTACATAAAGTAATAAAACACAAAATGCTGAACTGAGATGTTTCTGATTATCCTGAGGTATTGCTTTCCTTTTGTATAAAATTCTAGTAATTTCTTTTTATTCCAGTAATATTTGATGCATATGTACTCTTCGGAATAGCAAAGCCCAAAAGATTTGAAACAGAAATTCACACTGGGAGTGGTGAATGAAATAAGAACATTCCTCTGTCTAGAAAAGGATAGAAATGATCATGCTAGAGAAATGCCAGTTTTGATGCATAACTTTTAGTCACTGTTGATCAAGTTGGACTGCAACTCTGAGTCTTGAAAAGATCAAAAGTAGCCGATGTCAAATCACACTTTTTCATCGAAGTTCTTGGCATGAAGCAGGCATTTCTTGTTACATTTGCTCAGAATAGCCAATGAATTATGTCATTCAAACTTTTTGTAGATGAGAGTGATGATCTGAGCTACTTTTGTACAACTAATGATAGCAAGTTAACAAAGTCACATGAAAACGTTGACCCTATGCTTGGATTCCATACTGTAATTGTAGAAAGTTTGATTTATATGCTGAGTTAAATTTTATGTACATTTACTTTTACAGACAGTAAAAAATTATATATATATATATATATATATATATATATGTATATATGAAATTAAAAAATTAGGCTCATTTTCACAAAATATATTATAAAAATAATCTTTTACATACCCAGTGCCCTAACACTTACTTATTCAAAACTGAACAATGACTGGAATCTATCCAAATGCAGAAAAATGCTAAATACTGCCAGTGTACTGCCAGTATAAAACCAGTCTCTCTTGCAAGTATTCAGTGTCCCTAAGGGAATAGTGACCGTACATTGCCATCCATAATAGCTACTTTCCCAGGAACAGAGGGGAAGAGAATGTTTGTACAACCAGCTTTGGTAAGTTGAATTGCTTTTTATTTGTATTTTATTTTAGTTTAGTGGCAGTCAATGGACCTGGAGAGAGGACTGTCTTGCTAATTGAGGTTCTAGACACAGAGGCAGAAGAATCCATCAGAGCAAGCGCTAACTCTCTATTCATCTATTGAGCTACCCTCATTTTCTAGTTTGCTTTTCTATTGTGCTTTCTGACCAGCAGTGAGTTTTTTGTTGTTCTTTTTATTTTGCTGTAACTTACAAACCTTTGTTAACATTCTTGGAATATCATTGCACAGCTCTCTTTGAATGTGATCCTTTCGAGCACTAAAATATAAGCTCTTACCACAACTCTCCCAGAGCCAGGATTGCACAGGGGAGACAAAGAAGAGAAGGAGTCCAGGAAGTCTTAAATTAGGATTTTCCCCATCTCAAACAAGGCCTACAAGAGAAAAACACCCCCATGGTTCTTAGCAGAGGAGGATGTTTCTGATAGCAATCATCTGGTTCAGACAAATTCTTAAATAAGGATAAGGATAAGCAACATAACTCATTAAATAAGTAGTCTTCCCCTTTGACACAAGTTCCACATTCTCTCCAGAGTTTATGACCATGGGAAAGGAAATACAAATGTTCCTAGACATTTATGGGCCAGACAGACAGAATCTGAGCTGTTCCAGAGGAGCCTTATCTTCTTCTTCCATGTCACGGTTCTGTCCTCTAGTTCAGGAAGACAAAGATCTATTCATATCATGTCTAGAAAGATTCAAGACTTGAAGAAAATCCCATGCACTGTGAGAACACTGTGGAGGGTCAAGGTCTTCTTCACCATGAGCTGATAGCAGAAAAAGATTTCATTTTCTGTAATCAATATAAACACCTGCATTCGTTGATAGAGATGAATTGTAAGATTTTGCCTTAGCAGAGCAAGAATTCACTGGTGCCTTTTTTTTTTTTTCACTTGATAATTTTTTATTCTAAAACAAGAGCACTCATCTGCATATCAGTACATGGAAAGCAAGCACCAAAAAGTAATGTGAAGCCTAGGGTTCTCAGGAAGAGAGGACACACTGTTGCACAGATGTTAAGTCATCAGACTGTACAGACTCAAAGGCATGAAGGTTCCATGGTGAGATTTGTAGCTGAAGGTATATATCACCTCTAATGGGGAAAGCTCATTCAGTAGAAAAAGCATGCAGCAGGCAGTGACTCTGAAGAATGAAGATAATGACAAAGACTATTTTACACCATGTTGTTCCCCTAGTACTGCATAACTTTTATGAATATTTGCTCTAACTCCTTGCTAGTTGTTCTTGCTTCTGATGCTACTAGCAATGATTGGTAGTATGCTAACTAGATACAAATTATGCACTCTCTGATTCATTGATGTGTCATGGAATAATGTTTACGGAATATTTAAATTACTATTATCAACTTTGTTGTGCCCTTTTTGTGTGTGTTTTGATTTTCTCTAGACAGAATTAAAATTTACACAACAAGAGGTAAGGAAAAGGGAGGAAAGAAATGGTGATTCTCTTGCCAGTAGTAGTTGCTTCCTATAAGAACCTACCACAAAGCACATTTGGACACACATTGGACTGAATTTTCCAATTCGGCATACATGGAAAGGAAGGAAATTCTGTTGTCTGATCCAAGTCACGGTAAGTGACTTGGGGGCAGATGGGGAGGTTTACATGAACAGGTCTAAACTAAAACCTGAATGCAGATATACCCTACGAAGAGTAGCTAGGTAGTATTACAGAGAGAGCCAAAAGTCCAAATTGGGGGTCAGGTAGGAGGCAGAGATCTGAGAATCAAGAGTGGGACAATTGAAGTTGCAGGCTCTGATTTCCTCATGCCTGATATGAGGGCTATGACTGCATTCCTTGTTTCTCTCCACACATATAAATCAGTCACAGATGAGTTTGGAAATAGGTGACTCCTGTCAGTATATGATCTGAAAATGCATGCTAGATCTGGACTCTGGATTTGCACAGTGCTTGTTTTCTGATTGATGTCAGGCTTACATGGAAATTAGAAGTTAATCTCTGCCTAGCATATCAGCTCTGGATTTGAACTAGAACCTGCCATTGAAATTCTATGTGCACAGCTCAAGCAGGGCAGTACTCAGTGAGTCAGGCACTTCTGATCTTTGGCAGCAACAGGGTTTTTTTATTGTGACTTCTACTTTAGACATTTTGTTATTTCTGTGCACTTATATATCTTTCTTGAGAAAAACAGAATTCAAAACTGATACATGTATTTGATGGTTTTGTATTAGAACTGTTCCTGGTGATTATAATCATGATTAAGAAGCTGTCCTCTTAAGCACTGTAGAAAGGCAGAAGAAAAAGAGAAGTGAAATACCTTATCTTGTTTCTATAGTGGATGAAGGAAAAGGACATTTTGTCATCAATCTTATGGCACATGATTACATGTTGCTGTGCTTCCTAAGAAAATTGTTTATTCTCTTTGTTGCTGCTGTTTGATGGTATCACAGGGCATCATTTGATTGTACCACCTCTGTGTATATTGTTTGTTTGGGTTTTTTTTTGCAAAGTAACTTGCTTGTTTTCAAATATACTTCATTCTTCTAATAACTTTTGGTCCTTCCTGTGCTTACTCTTTAACAACTACAAAGTTTGCTTTCTGTGGCCAGATAGTGTAAACTACTGAGTTCTGTTTACTCTACTAATTCAATTAGCTCCTTCCATGATCAAACCTTGTGTAACTGCAACATATATTATCTGGATTAAAGATTGTAATATGAAGGTTGAATTACATTTTACTGACAAATCAAGTTGCATCTGTAGAAGTACTTAGCAGTGTAGAATTCCTAATCTTTCAGGTGCTGATGTCCAGTCTGTCCTTATGTAAATTCATTATCTGCTTTCTGAGATCACCTCATCCATCTATTGTATTATCATTATTTGCTCTGTTTATTAATAAAGAAATTGTATTCTCATACACCTAACTTAAAAATTTATAAGCAGGGACTGTGGATAGTGGAAAGAGCTGCCAATTCATTAGTGTAAGAAGTGGAGAGCAGAAAATTACCAAGAGAAAATGTTTACACAGATACCCAAAAGGAACATTTAGACACATCAGCTATATTAGCCGGGTTAATTGATAAGCGTGACCCAACTGCCTTCAGTATGATTACACCCGTTCCCGAATTCCATGAAAATGCAACAACTGAGCAATACACTGCTGGAAAAGCAGCTTCAAGTGCAGCTGTCTTGCTCTTTTTAACAGAGGATTAAAAAGATTCAAGAGATCATTATGATAAACAGAAACCTTTTCCTCATATAAACTGTGGGAACAGTCTGCTTTGCTCTCTGCTTTCTCAGGAGTGTTGGGAGATAATGAGAACATGTACATCTTTTCTCCAAAACCATATGTAAGGCAAAAGCTGGTTTGTTACTGAGCATAACAACTTTGATCCTGAATGCCGTATCATTCATAGCTCAGCAAGTTCAGTATTGCTCTGGTGACTCTAACTGAAAGCAGAACCTATTATTTTGTCATATCAGACAAATTTTTTATTTAGACTTTTAACTGGTTTTTTGTTTGAAGTTACTGTTGTTTCTCTTTCAAATGCTTTCTACAAATTTTGAAAATCTCTTTAAAAATGAAAAATACTTGGTTTTTTTTGCTAAACTGTTATGTCAAAAATACATTTTCAACTGTCTTATTACATGAGGCCCAGGACTAATATTTTTGAAAACATTTTTTTGTGGACTGATCACATATGTATATATATATATATATATAAATATTTGATAAATGCATTTTTTTATGATATATTCATTCAGTATGACTAATTCCTGTTCATTGACATTTTTCTTTTCTCCATAGCAATTTATATGAATATGAAAAGAAATACTGTAATAATTCTAAATATATTTAGCAAAACAAAGAATTCTGTTGCCAGAATAAAAAAAAATATTTCATTAATCTTCTATCTGTCAGCATTCTTTTGTTTTGAGACTTCTCATTTTAGATTATACATACTATGTGCATTGTACAGACAGCCAGTGCTGGAAGTGCTAGTTTAAAAAGAACTGGATTTTCCTCAGGAAGAGTATTAGTTAAGTCAAGGTACTAGTCAAAAAGTAACCTGGCTTTTAAAGCATCCTCAAACTTAGACAACTACAGATGTGAGCTGAATATAAGAAAATCTGTCACAAGATTGCCTGTCACCTTTGTAGGATGAGAAGAATTTTCAATCCAAGCTGTCTTATTTTGTCATTTACTTCGTGTGACAGTATTTGGCAAGGAATTACAGCATCAACTGACATGTGGAACAGGTACAGCAGACACAGATGCATCCAAAGATGCAGATGAAGTGCCCATCCTCCTTTGTGTGCCTGGCAATAATCCCATGTAAGAATATGCTACAAAAGTATTCTCTTTTTTTTGCCTGATCCTGCATTAGAATATGATAGCTTGTATTTAACGCTGAGATGGTTTTTAAATCTCACTCAGTACAGAAATAAGATATCCTGTGTCCTTTGAGAAGGCTGGCAGTCTGGCCTCTATGGCCTGGAATCCCATTGTAGTCTCCTGGGAAGTTAGAGCGTTAAAAATACACAGTGTCCAACATGACTTTGCATCTTCCCGTGCCTGACCAGTTTCCTTGCCTGGCCTGTTCTTGCCTTCTCATATGTACTGCTTTACTATGATAGTGTACAGCTGTCTTCTGGGATCCTTTCTACATGAGTGTAAAATGATGGCATAAAAAACACAGAGAAGTTAAATTTTATTATATTCTAATAATGCTGAATTTTTAATGGAATTCTGCTGTGATTATGACATCTTATGTACTGCTCTCTTACAAACCAAACTTTTTACACTTGACTTTCACTCAGTAATTGCAAACATACCCCACACACACACTTGTTCTCTTTAATTAACTGTATGTCCTACTTTCTCAAAACTTTGTAGTAAAATCTCATTCACAACTTATTAGGTCATAATATCTTCCAGATGCAATCATATAGGACAAAGTACTAGGTAAAAATAAAAGTAGCATCAATAGCATAATTTATTATAATATTCTGGGGTTTTTTAAGTGGATATTTTGCAGTAATTTTGTCTTTATTTTTTGTTGTTCAACCACAGTCAAAACCACATAAAAAGATGCTTTTAACATGTTTTCTTTGTTAGGAAATGCTGAAGTTGAAGCCTTTGAAACTATTCATTTTCCTTTTCCTTTTTAAAAAATTAAATAATAATTTGGAACAAATTTAATACCAGCTAGTATGTCTCATCCATGTAAACCACTTTCAATCTAGCAATTATCTACTTTGAACTGAAGAACATAATCTGTTATTACAAATGTATCAGCAGGGTATGCAATTTCATAACTACTCTCTGCCAACTAATAGAAAGACTCTTTCTAAAATAGGAATTCTGTATTATATAGAGATAGGTTGGATATTAGGAAGAAATTTTTTACAGAGAGGGTAATCAGACACTGGAATGGGCTGCCCAGGTGGTGAATTCACTGCCTCTGGAGGTTTTTAAGATGAGACTGGATGTGGCACTGAGTGCCATGGTCTAGTAACCATGGCAGTGTTGCATCAAGGTTGGACTTGATGATCTCGGAGGTCTTTCCCAACATGGCTGATTCTATGATTCTATGATTTACCTGAGGATTCAAAGTTTGATAAACATCTAGTCCTGAATGAAATTATCTAAATTATTAGTAAACCCTCCAGGTCCCTCCTAGGTGACAAAAATATCAGTCATTTTAGAGTTCTTGGAGTCATACTCAAGAAATACGAGACCCAGAAGCCCAAATGCTCCCACTTTCAATTCAAATTGTGTGCTTCTGCAAGTTTTTCAGAACCCTGGAAGCACTCACTTTTGTCCTTCCAAGTGGCCCACAAATGTGCTTCTCAGAGCCAACAGGTTTACCAAACCTAGGGATTTTTGCGCTGAGGGCTAAAGGGGAACAATTTGTATAACTTTGATTAGAAATCAGAGGTTCTGAAGAAGCATGATTCTGTCACAAATCTTTCAAGTGGTTCTACGAGGTGTTTTTAATTAGATGATTTAGAAAAATCTAGAAAATGTTTGTAGGATTTTCTTCTGTTGAGTTCAAAGAATGGACTTTAAACTTGTATGCAGAAGACTGTATTTGTTTCAGTTAGTGCTGACTCCCAGTTTACTCATTTGATCACATTTTAAGATCTAATCTTTGTGTCAAAATTTTATTTCTTTGATCCACCCTGTGCAAGGGGATAATGAGAAGCTTGCAGTCTGTGAGTACACAAGGAAATTAATTATGACTTAGAACCACAGTCTCTCTTGTGCTTTTCCCTTCCTGTTGTGTGGGACTGTGGGACTACTCCACTGGTTTGTATGGAGCAGATCACTTGCTCTTTAAATGGCAAAGTCATTTGCTACCAAGTATCAAAACCTCACCTGCAAGCATGCCAATGTGGAGAGAGAGGAGGAAAAATAATCAATACTCAACTTGGTGAAAGATCATATTAATAAGCTTATTTATGTAAAGAAATACTCCGCTTGTGGAGACAAAATTATCTGTAAAGTATTACACCTTATAAATAGAAACAGAACGTGTCTTTGAACTGTCATTCCAGTGTTTCAATATTCCAATCAAGATATAATTTATTTTGCAAAGAATGCAGCTCAAACATTAAAATATTCTCTCTTGAAATTATTTTTTCATGCCTATGAGCTGAATGGGTTGGGTATGGTATCTTAGTATCTAACATGTCATATCAATTCTGGTTCTGAACAAAACATTACTTTCTATGTAATTAAATTGAATATGAGAACCAACACTTTCTAACATCTCTTAAAGCATTCTCCTATCTCCATAAGTATATATTCTTATTTTAAAATTCTCCTTATCTCTGTAAGTACTGTCAGTAAAACATCGTAGCAACAAATCTGTTTCTCCACTACAACAAGGAAAAAAAACATTGCAGGACTAAAGTAGCAAAAGAGTACACTCTATAGAAGACAACTTTAATTTTTTGACAGGTGTTTGCTGCCAATCCAAGTTGGGAAACACTTTTAAAAAAATCCCAGATTATTCTCTGTATTCGAATGAATGAATACATGTCTAAGAAGGCCAATGGCATCCTGGCCTGCATCAAGAACAGTGTAGCCAGAAGGAGCAGTGATCCTTCCCCCGTACTCAGCGCTGGTGAGGCCACACCTTGAGTATTGTGTTCAGCTCTGGGCCCCTCAGTTCAGGAAGGATATTAAAGTGCTGGAGCGGGTCCAGAGAAGAGAAACCAGGCTGGTGAAGGGACTTGAGCACAAGGAGGAGAGGCTGAGGGAAGTAAGGTTGTTTAGTCTGGAGAAGAGGAGGCTCAGGGGTGACCTCATCACTCTCTACAACTACCTGAAAGGAGATTGTAGCCAGGTGGGGGTCGGTCTCTTCTCCCAGGCAATCAGCAGTAGGACAAGAGGGCACGGGCTTAAGCTCTATCAGGGAAGATTTAGGTTGGATATTAGAAAGAAGTTCTTTACAGAGAGAGTGATCAGGCATTGGAACGGCCTGCCCAGAGAGGTGGTGGATTCACCATCCCTGGAGGTTTTTAAGACGAGGCTGGATGTGGCACTGAGTGCCATGATCTAGTAATCACAGTGGCATTGGATCAAGGGTTGGACTTGATGATCTCAGAGGTCTCTTCCAACCCAGTTAATTCTATGATTCTATGAAATGAGGTGAAATTAGATAGTCTCTTTCTTTTTTGTATGTTGAAAAACATTAAACCAATATAAATAACTTCAGAAACATATCTGCCTTGGTGCTTGTTGCATTGGACTAGATGCAAAAACTATGCTTCATCCAGGAAAATAAACATGTTAAAAGAGAACAGCAAATTTTCAGCTGCTGGACTTTATTAAAAGCTTACATTAAGGGTAACCTATAAAGATTTATCAAAATATACATTGGAACAGGTAGAAAACTTTCCATTCTCCTAATATATATGCTGCACCTGCAGCTGAGGTCTGTGTGAGTTACATAATTTTATAAGCACAGTTGGACCTTTTAAAATACAATAAAATACAATGTAAAATAGAAGGTCAATAATTAGATTTGCACTTCTAGATAAATGTAATTACTCTTACAGGAAGTAATGTACATGCTTTAGACATCCAAGCATAGATTTAAACAGGTTTGTTTATCTCTATTCAGATCCTGACATATATATACTACTTTGCAACAGAAAGCAAGCTGATTGATTTCCATGGGGAGAAAATGCAATTCTTTTCCTTTTACAGAACAATTATGCAAGCAAACTTTGGTTTACGTGACTGGTATTAGCCTAAATCAGTATCAGAGTTAGTGAGGTCAAGATCGCTTTCTATGTAGCGTATGCGCATTCAAATATGCAAATACCTTCAGATAAATTTTTGAGATGCCAAGGAAATACTAATTGAAAGCTGATTACCCGTCACATGTGTAAGTGCTGATAAGCTGAGCAGTAGATGTTGTAATACCATATTGGGGGGAGTTTAATCACTCAAAGAAACACTGACACAAGGTGGTACTTCAGCCTCTTCCTTCTTTCAGTGATTAAGCACATTTGGCCTCCTATCTTCTGACTTCATTGTAATAAAATGCAAAACCAGTCTGAACAAGAAAAAAAACTCAGGGTCTAATTAGGTGTCCATTTTTAGTAAAGCTTGATTAGTTCCAGTCAGTAGAATCTTTTATTGACTTTGCGAGGGCTGAGAAAGGAACTTTGGCACATCCATCAGAGTTAACATGAAGAAAGAGAAATTATTACCTCTTTGGACTCAGTTTGGTTTTGGCTTTTGCTCTTGTTTCCCAAACCTTTGTTTGAGGCTCAGATGGAAGAAGAAAACTGAATTAACTGAACAAAGGGAGGCCAATATTAAATAGAAGTGTCTGGTTGCCAATGTTCTTATGAATTTGATTCTTGTAGGTGATGAGAGCATAACTGGACATCTGAGCAGCTACTCCCACAGAACGGATAGTAGTAGTTTTGGTTTTTCATTCTTCTGTCTGGGAGAGGCTCTCAGAAGTGACAACAGATTCTGTTCCAGCTTTTCAGAGAGCTCATAGGCACACAAGGCTGCCTGCATGGATGCTTGCGTCTCACTATTTCTCTTTGACAGTATGCATATTCCTCACGTAAATTTTTTTGTGGAAACTTTGTTCTAAGTATTTTATATTGGGAAAAAATAGATTTTACATTATAGAAAGCACTTAAACAAACAGTCTACTTTAACTTGCTTAATAATGTTAATGTTTTATTGGACTCATGAGAGCATGCTCCTGTGCAAAGTAGTTTGCACATTTTCAGCATCCACAAAGTTTTCTTCAAAGCTTTCTTCTTTGTGGTTGAGAAATGAAATCAATAATGTAACAGCCCTCTCCTTAGTTTTCATGTTTGAGACTCATTTGTATACATATATACTGAATGGATATGTGGTCTGAGGCAAAACTATTAATCAGAGGATACTTTAAAAATAATATCATTATTTTTTTATTATTTTTTAAAATTATATTTAAATTATAATTATTTTTAAGACTGTTGCAAATGAGTGATACAAACAAAAACTAAAAGAGGAGAGAAGGGCAAAAGAATGACTGGAGAGAAGGAGATGATAATAACATAAAAGTATTTATATTTCCATTTTTTAAAAGTATAATAAAACAAAAAATATTTTGCTATTGCATACATTTTCCCAGCAATGAAGCGTGTTATTCTGAAACCTCAGAAAAAAATGTTTTTGTAGTATTGTTACTTTCTTATCATGGCAGATTAGTTTTAGCCGGAAATTGCTTTGTAAATTCACTTATTTAACACAGCAAATTTTGTACTAAGTTCTCATACTTTTGGCATTCCAGGCATGAAAGCATACATTTTAAAACTGGAGGCTGAATGGCACAGAGATTATTAAGAGTGCACAAGCACCTTCATTTAGACAATAGAGCAATAAATCTTCAGGTTCTCTTGCCTGTTTCCTAGCAAACAGGGGCTTTGAATAATGTTTCCATTAAGGTTATTTTTGTTGCTTGTATTCACATGTATCTGTATTTCTGTTTGAAATGTAACTTTACTTTAAAAACAGGGAAACTGTTTTCTAAATCAAAGATAGTAATTTTATATGTAGATCTAACCATAATGAGATGTATGGAAATGTAAACTCCTAATTACCATACTGTATTGAAATGCAGTTTATGGTATTTTTCTATTGATTTATTGTATTTTGTTTAAAATCATGAAGCTATCGAAATATTGCATATTATTTATACACTATTGGATCTGGCCTGGTTTCCTTACTTAAGAGTGCCTGTGTATTCTAACCAGTGATTCTGTGCACATTCATTTAATATCTTCTGATAGAAATAGGGGTGATAGCTCCATGAAATTGCTTTCTATGTACGAGATTGTTTATGCAAATCTTCATTGAAAGTGAATGTGAAGTAAATTATTGTGGTTGACCAAAATTCATCCAAAAGGCAAGACGCTGATGAATATAAACAAGTAGTCAGAAGGTCACAGTAGAAATATTTTCCAAATAAAATAGCTTCAGCAATCTCACTGAGTAGGAAGCTTGCTATGATTTCGAATTCCCAGAGAGTCTCTTTGTTTACATGGCGGATTCACACCTAAGTTTCTAAAATCCTGCCTGGCAATTTTATTTTGTGATATGTAAAGTAAATAAGCTGAGTATAGAGTGTAAAATTATTCAGACTAACAAAGGAATAATGGGAGAAGTGTCAACTAGCAAAAGAACATCCTTCCTTTTTCAGATTTAGATATGCCTAGGAAAATATGGTTAAAAAGTATTACTTCACATCTGACTGGTAAGAACCTACCCATTTTTAAACTTAATTTTTCTATTACATAAAATGAGCTGAATGATTCTGCTAAACAGAGTGTTTTTCCATGCTTGAAAACTAAGAGACAGTGTCCTGCAAAATTCAAAACTCGTACAAAAGAAGTGTCTTTTATTAAGGGAGATAAAAAACATAAGAAAATTACCGTTAGTACATTCAGAAGTCATATATGCTTTATCTACTCTGACAGAGAGATGAAATTACTTAGTACTGTGAGCTGCAGATTAATATTTTCACTACAAAGATGTTAGGGTCAACAGTGATTCCATGCTGGCTCTATGAATCATGAACCTTTTATGTTTTAGTCTGTGGGCACAAAGAAGTTGTGAAACTGCATTCAATTGCATTTGCAAATGCATTTTAATGGAGGAAGGTGAATACTAATAGATTTTTTTTCATTCTAATTCAAGAGAATTTATTTGTCCATATCTCATCAACTTAACATTAAGCAGCAATAACTAGAACCTGTAATATCTGATAAGAGCAGATTTTATATATGACTGATATGATGTACGGCATATGTAGTTAGTTATTTTCATCCCTTAAATAGCAATAAAAGGGAATAGGGAAAAAGCTATTTCCTTGTAAATTTTTCACATCTTTGCGTATATCCCTTTGCAGGAGGTAGCTTGTTTGGAAAGTTTACCAAAATCAAGTTTTTGTGATTTAGTAAATCCAAACAGGCTTCTAAAGTCATCTCTACATTTTATGGTGACGCAATAATTTGGCACACTGAAAAGATTTATGTAGAAGAGCTTAATAGAATATTTTTCCATCGAAAAAAGAACTTATAAAACTTTATAAAATAAAGACAGGAGAGATCAAAAGAATAATCAAGACAAAACAATCCCTTTGAGAATGAGGTTTGTATTTGCTTTGTTCATCTCTTATCTTACCCCAGCCCCCTATCAAAAAGCAACAACAAAAACAAACAGACCCACAACCCAATCCTAGAACTAGTACCTATTTATAGGATTTATAGGCACATAGAAAACAGCTCACTTCAAACCTAGTTCTACTTACTTAAATTCTTTGACTTTCCTTACCAAACCAGTTTCTGTACTGATTGGAACCTCTAAAATCTACCTAATACATAGGACAGCTACAGGCACTAGAGGGAGACAACAACACATTGACTTAGTCAGTGTATTAACATAATATTTAAGTCTTGTGAGAAATTTGTATATATATATATATATATATATATATATACACACCAGAGGAAACATTAGTTCTGAAGGAAGTCTTTAGATACCAACACTTGAAGTGTTTAATGTATGATTGGTAATGATTTTGAGAGCTATAATAAGTATTATAGATCTTGAAATAAATTAAATAAAGTTGCTTACTACAGAATTAAGTTTACACTAACTTACCAGCAGTTAGAAATACTCTTTCAAATCCACTGCAATACACTAGTTGTAAACTTGAACACAAAAGTACAAATTAAAAAGAACATTTTCTAAGTCCTTTACAAGATCTCCTGTCTAATTTTGCCTGTGTATCCTTTTCTGTATACAAAGTTATTTCCAATCTAAGCACTATTTGAAAAGAGATGAACACTGATGCTAGACAAATATATGACATTCCATTAGAGATTTTATCACAGAAGAAAAATTTTTATTTTCTTTTGCAGAGTACATTAAAAGTGAAAGATAAAGGTTTTCATGTGGGTTTATGATTTAATAGAATGTCACCACCTGGTTTTGGTTTTGCCTTTTTTTTTTTTTTTAAATCTTGTTTGATAAATTACAATAAAGGCATTGTATAATTATTGTAATTGCAATTATTTTTAGTTACTTGGGAGATCACATTACATCCAGACCTCTTAAACTAATAATGTTTTAGACACATGGAACTTCAATTTATAAGAATCCAAGCTTTATCTGGTAAAGCAATCCATTAAGATCCAGACATTTTGTGACCTGTAACGGGATATGAAAAGATTTAAACAATTTGTTTGTGCAAGCCATCTGTATAAAACCAGGATGTTTGCTCAAAGATATTCTCAAATCAGATTATCTTCTCAGCCATATTCAGCTGCTTGGAAATAATATACTGCTTTCTAACTGCTTTCTCTAATTCCCTCAGCAATATTGATTTGGATGTATAGATTATGGATCATACACAGCCTTTTAGAAACAAAGTATGTTTATTTGACATCTATAATACTTTTTACTGTAGTTATTTGATTTTCTTTTTTTACGTGATAGGAAAAATATATTTTGCTAACATACTAGCCATGTTAAATTTTTCTATAAATCAGTTGGTAGGCAGTGCTGCCCAATGAAACAATGTGGTTTAGGAACTATGAGCTTTAAAGAGAAATTTAACTCTTACTGCTAGCTCTGTGTCTAGCTTTAGGTAATTTCTTAATGCTCTCTCGGAAAAAGTTGTCACAATACCTATGGCTTCATTTCCAATAAAGCAATTTCTGTATTCTCTCTGGATAATGCTAGTTTACCAATTCTTGAGATAACATATCTCAAGCTCAAAAATTATTACTGGAAATAAAATAGTTTATTCATGTACCACATATCACTCAGAAAAAACAAAGAAAAGAAGGAAACCAAACAAGATGACTGGGGGCATGTAATGGGATGTAATGTGTATTTCCCATCTATAATGTGTGGTATTGCTTATATGTATGGGGCATTTTAACTACCAAGATGTGTTGTGCTAATCCAGTGATATGTGAGAAATCAAACATAAATTTATTTGTCTGTCATTATAGTGTAAGAACGTACTTTTCAAGTAAATTAACAGATTCTCACTCCTACTCTCTCTCACCCTGGTACACAGTGCTTACTATAGGTCAGAAAACTAAGTGTCAAACTCCCACTGAAACACTGACACAAATGCACAAAGTGCATCTTGTGTCTATTTCCATAGTGAAAAAGTGAGGCTAAAAAATTTACATCTTTTAACTATGAGTAGTCAGCAATGAAAATGTTTACAGCATTTTGCAATTTTCAAAGCCCTGATCATTATAAAGGTTTTAATCAAATTAAGAAATAGACTATGAAGATAAATTCTATAAAGTATTTTCTAGATTGAGTTGCCACTTTAATAAGGTAATATTTTAATATTCAAAATATATTCTCACATACATTGATGTTCTTATCTATATATAAAGTAGTTGCTGTCAAGATATAATATAAAGTTGATGGTTCATAATTTCCTACAAAAGATATTTTTAATTATTTTATTAGAAAGCAAGTATAGGAACCACAAAAAAAGGTTCAGAATGCAGTAAAGCCATTCAAAAGGCATTTAAAGAAACTCAGACCAGTAGAATAAAAGACTGCAAGCATGTTGTTGCATTTTATTAGAACCAGAGTCTACATGCCTGAGGAAGAGCATCATATAAATAATTCTTAATCTTTTGCATAATTATGTTGTTGGTTGTAAACGCTAAGAGTGTGAAACCTTCATGTATTTAGCACAAAGGAGGTTTTCCGAAAAGTCCACTCTTTGAACCCAGAATACAGATACTTTTGTCAGAAGCAGTAGAAATATAAGTAAAAATAATTATGATCTATAAAATATTAACTAGACCATGCATTTTGTTTTCAGCATCCTAAGTGAACTGGGATATATGATCATTCATACATTCATCCAGTATCCTGATGACCGTTTATTATTTATAAGTTTTGGCATCATTCTTAGCAGACACTAAGTACCTTTTTGTCTTCAGTAACTGGGTAGCCAGGCTTTGCAGCTAGGGAAATGCTTGGCATTATATAGAATGCAGGATTGAACCTGTTGTTCCCATCCAGTTATATGGTTTGGGGAGTTCTTTGTACTTCCTACTTTGTAAAAAAAGACCTTCATAAACAGATGACCACCATTAGAAAACAAAATTTAGGTTGTTTTTGATGAAAACCATAACTGAAGGAAGTAGTTATTACCAGTCAGGCTAGGTAAATTAAGATGCACTTTTTGCTACCTTTCATTCCCGTCTATTTATCATCCTCCTATGATCTTTTCATATGTTCTTAATTCATATTGTACATTACACAAGGTGCTCAAGTATCTGGTTCAGTGTTCAGAATTTAGCTTCCATGAATTTCCATGGACCTTTTTATCTTCTGTCTTCCATATCTTAAATCCCATTACCTATGTTTTCTTATTCAGACACCATGGAAAGCATCTCTGGTAACACTAGAATACATCTAGAATACATTAAATAGAAACTTATTTAAGAAATGCACCATAATCATTTTGGTAAAAATGCACCGTGCTCAGTGGAAACAACTTCTATATCTTTGAAAGACAATTATCTTCCATCTTTGAAAGTAAATATCCTCCATCTTTGAAAGTGTGCATTTGCTGTTAATCTAATGTACAGATGAAGAGCAGGCTTGGGTCGCTGGGGTTTTTCATTCTTTTGTGAAAAGACATGAAAAATGGAAAGCTTCTTAAACAAATTCTGATTTAAAAAAAAGTTAGAACGGTTTAACTGTGCTCTCTGAATCTCAACAATCTCAACAATTCTCCTAGTCAGTTTTTGCTTTTAGTATAGTATATAGTATATTATACTAGGATACTATTTGTAGTATATATCCTATATACCATAGTATAGTATACTAGGATACTATTTTCACTAGGAGCTGGATTCACACAGATAGTTTATAAAGACCCTAAGATAAATATCTGCAGTTGATTTCTGAAATTATGATTATAGCATGCATTAACACAGTGCACATCTCACTAATCTGCCCTATCAGCTCTGGGAAACTATAATAGCATTGCAAATATTTTGCCCAGATGCCTCTGAACACTCACTGGACGAGTTGAGTCACTCACATGTGACTTGATTTTATTCTTTGTTTAACTTAGTGTACCTAATGTATTGTTTTATTGTAACTTGATTGGAAAGATGCTTCACAGTAATTGTCTATTACAAGCTTGCTTTCTTCCTGAATATAAGCTATTTATCATTTAAAATATAATTTAAATGGTACTGGGAGCCTTATGCAAAGATAGACTGCTGATTTTGTTGTAATTCATGCTATTTAGTTAACATAGTTGCCTTATAAAATCAGCTAATTTTGGGAAAAGTTGATACTTAGATTGCCTTACAATATAGCTTTATGTAGGGTTGACTTAATATTGCAAAGACTGTCTCAATTAGGTATACTCTTGGAGGGATTACATGCATATTCCAGTCACTTATTAGCCAGAAGAAAATCACTTTGAAGTTTGAGAGCTGTAAAGCTGAAGACAAGCTAAATACAAGTTCTTGTATATATCTGGCATGTTGGATAGATTAGTCTTACTAAAACACTTTAGAGTTCTATAGGGCTATTAGGAACAGCTACAGATGTTTTAAAAGCAGCTACTAATCAGCCCGGAGTGGTCTAAGTTGTTATTTGGACCCTTTAGGTTTTTTTCAAAACTGACGAAAAAAGCCAACAAGTCGTGTAACACATGCAGGGAATTGCATTAATTAATCTTAGTATAACAAAATGCATAAAAGTAGTATAATAGAAAGTTTATGCTTTCTGATACAGTACTTTCATAATTACATGGCAAGGGAAGAAATAAAGAGAAAGTTTTTAGAAGAGAAAATAAGCGAAGGCTATGGTAACAGAAATTTTTCTTCATTTAAATTTCCATGACACAATTCTCAAGTAATTAAAATTTAAATATTTTCTAGCTAAGAAGTACCGTAAATTGAAATGTATTTTTTATAACACAGTCACAAACCAAGTAATCAGATTTTGGATTTGTAATTGGTGAGTTAACATTTATCTCTTGACTCATAATTGCTTGAGAAAGTTAAAACAAAGATAAAAGTTCCAAAATTATGAATTCATCCTAAAAACTTCTTTTGATAGGCTGTTTATAGCTGATGATTTTTAAGGTTTGAAAATAATGGTTTAGGAATACAATAACTATGAGGTTTCAAAATATCATCTAGTTTTAAAAAGACTGATTTTCTCATTTTGCTTGTCACTATTTATAGAGAGATTTGTAATGAAATGATTATACTTTAAAGCTTTGTAGTGAGTAAGACAAATGCCTCAAAATACTTACAGTTAAAGTAAACTGAACAAAAGTCAGCGTGAGGAAAAATACTTAAGAATTAAAGTTGGGTTTTTTCAGCTTATATATTAAATATACCAAGAAGTTACACAATTCCGTGCTTTCCATTTTATTCTTACTCAAAATGCATAGAGTACAAAACCGTTAAGGCTTCATTCCAATAAAAGAAAACTGAATTATCCTAGGAAAATAAGAATTAAATTGCTTAAAAATCTTTTGTCCCTACTGCTTTTTCGGAGTTCTTTTGAAAGTTTGGTTTAAAAGTCATAAGCTTGTGTTTATGTCTTGCAGCCAGACCTAACAGGTCACACATTTCTTTGAGAGTACAAGGAAAATCAAATTTTTGGACAAAAAACTGATAGACAAGCCATATTCAGTTGCTGAGTCACAGTCCATTTCTGTGACTGTACCAATTAAACAGCAAACCAAAATTGTTTAGAAATGTGAAGGATGCAGTACTAGATCAACTCATATATATATAGTTTAGTAATATTCCAAAGGTACACTATTGAAAAGAGTGGATGATAAGGACACTTTCATGTGAAGCTATCCCTGGCTATCAAGGTCCGTTACTTCATTTTCCCTGAAAATTTAATTTTCTTTGATTTTGGATTTGGGTGACTTTTGACCCTTTTTCTGTACTCAAAGCAGAAGTTAGAAAAAAGGAAATTTTTATTACATTAAAAAATAATGTTTGCTATCTTGTCTAATGTCATTAGTCTTCTGCAATTCCAGTTTAGCATATCAAGTCAGAAAAGACATATCTATTCAAAATATATAAAAGTGTCATTATTTCAGACAGACAAGAAAGCATTATTTTATCTAGAAATTCTACTGGGAACTCATACTGACTGAGACAAGCCATTAGCAATAGTCTAGCTATGAATATGCTTGTCCTTCTCGTTGAAGAAAATGTTAGAGAATATTTACACAGCCATGTAGCAATACTCATTTTGTTCCTCAACAGAAAGAAGACTCTTGCCCATTAAAAAGTGTGGAACTAGAATGTGAGGCAGAATGCTTAAAGTAGCTGGGCATAGCATCTGATGACTGTAAAAAGTGATTTTTTTCTCCACTGACAGTAATTATTGTTTCTTTTACACTTCAATATATTATGGCTGTTTATGTCATAGAAACGTTTTTGTATGCCATATACTTTGTTTCCTACATAGTTCATCACCTGTCATATGTTAAATTGAAATATTAATTGATCATACTGTCAGGTCTTTCTTTTTTTAAGATTTGGAATTGTTTTAAAGTGTGAGAAATATAAGCCAGACATGTTTTGGTTTTGACCCCTCTAAGACCCCAGGTCTCAAGCTATGAGCTCACCAAGGGTGTTTTAATACAAAATTTGCCTGACAATTTATTAGAAAATGCTTCATCTCTTTTAACACTTTTAAAGAGACTGCATAGGACAAGATGCACAAATTTTTTTAGAGAGTACTTTTACTGGAAAACTTTAAGAAATAAGAGATCTTGGCAAAAGTTTAAAGGGTAACATACAACCAAAATAAAGCATTACACAAAACATTGACTTAGCACATGCTAACCCATACAGCTTAGCAAAATCCAACCCCTCGAGTCCCAAATTACCCATAAATAGTAAGAAAAGAGATTAAGAGAAGAAGTAAAGAATGAGAGAAAAAGAGAAAATTATATAGCTGCCACAAGTCCACCTTCCATGTGGCCAGGTGGTAGGTCTCAAGGGAAGATGGAGAGCACATGTTGCTGCTCCACCCCCCAGGTGGGATTTCTGGCCCACTGGCCACTCTAGGGGAATATGAGGGGTGTTGCTTCCACTGTGCCAGCTGATCTAAGGCTGGGTCAAGGGCTCCAGAGTGTGGTGTAGGCCTTGCTCCCAGGCTGCCTTTGACTGATGGCTGCTCCAGGGCTGCCCCAGGATACAGAGGCTGGGATGTGGGACAAGGCATGACCTCATCTCCATGAAATTCAGCCTCTCCCTCCCCTCCTCATGCACACACACACCTGAGTTGTTCCAAGTCAGTATAATAATCCAGTGTCTCACAACTCCTCAAAGAACTATGGTTTCTGGAATTCATAGAATAGTGTAGTCCCTTATGTTTCAAGTTTACCTCTAAAGTTTCTGTCACCTGGAGCTTCTCCAGTGGCTCTTTACCTCTAGCTCTGCCACTAATACCATGTAAAATCAGGGATAACCAACACATGTAAACATTTTTATCTATCAACTCAGTTAAAAAGTGTTATCATAAGAATTTTGATGGATTCTGTGTAGCAGTTGAGAGAACAAAGGGATTAGTTTTCTTCATTTGCTTTTTTGGAAGGGTTTATTCCTTTAATAATGCAAAAAGTATGTTCTATTTTCAGTCACATTTTTGTGAGTCAAGTTACTCTACTGTTTCAGTCAATGGGATTTAATCCAAAAAGCAGATAACACTAAGTGTATTTTTAGTTCCTTCTGAACCATACAGTATTATTTCATGTGTTTTCATGTATGTCAGACATTTTGCAAAACAAGTATGTACAGAATAAACTAGAATATAAATTTTTTCCATTTTAAGTTCTGCTTCCTTGCATATTGACTTGAACGCTAGATTATGCAGAGTACTATAGAAACTATTTCCAGAACTTTACAAGACAAGATAACACTTAACATTTTTGAGGAGTGGAAATCACAGAGATCACCAAAATATAAATTATTAAATTTAAGGAATCTGCAGCTAAAACCAAATGAGGGTGGTAGTTGATACCATGATTTCAGTTTCGTACTCCCAAACATTTTAAATTACACTAGGCTAGGAGGATGATGTATGTTTGGTTTTCATTTACATTAAAGTAAAACTATTTTTTGACGGTGAATTAAGTCTGTATTTTAGTAACTTTAGCACCAGGTATGTATTATTTTGTTTGTATTTCTTTTCAGTACAGATTTCTTACATATTACTTTTTGATCATCCTTAAAATTCACAATACTTACATATTCTTCTAAATAATTCTATGCAAAGATGTTGAGAATCTTTGGCAGTCTTTCTTGAGTGATACTATTTTTTCTATGTTGATCTTATCTGCAGCATGTATCATTCATTATGAGTCTGACCAATTGTCTAGTAGAATCTTATTGACTTTGATAGATCAGGAGCTTTGTATTGTCAAATAGTAACAAACACTCTAATTCCTAAATTCCCTGAAGCGCTTATATTTAAAAATTTAGTGGCTCACAACATTACCAGCAAGAAAGCTTTAGCTGGTAATTTCTGTTAAATTCTTATAAGACTGATCTAAAAATTATAAATGTAGTAACTTAGCTACTAGCAGAAATGAACATGCCTTAAAGAATAAGAACTTTAGGCATATCAAGGAAAACTCATCCTTAATACAGCATTGAATGAAGAACCTATAAGATAGTAAGTTCTATGTTGTCTTTCTGTATTTAATAATTTTTATTTTTTTTTCAATTAATCAAAAAGTCACACTGGTAGACTGGTATCTCAAAAAATATTGCAAAACTTGTTTTGTACTTCTATTCCCCAAATCCCTGTTGTTTCATGTTAGAGGACTGTTCAGATTTTGAGAAATTAAGTGAAGGCAAATAGTTGTTTGAAATTCTTACAACCTTAGCCAATAAACACATTTCATCACTATGGCTGCAGAAAACAAATACCCACTGTTGCAGTTTGTCTCCCAGGCACATAAGAATTAGTTGATGTGGAAGGATTTACTCTCTGAAACCTGAATTCTTGAGGGAAAAGTAGTGCAAGAAGAGTAATTTGATTAGATGAAATATTGGGTATAAGGTTTTATTCTTCATGTGGGTTTGTATTTGATCAGTTCTGATGTATTCTTTCATGAAAAAGTTTGCACTGAGCCTTACTTTGAGTATATGAACAGTGCTTGTACAATGACAGAAGAACTGTTTCATGACATCTTTTCCAACTGACTTTATCCATCACATTCTTTGTGTTCCTTGTCTCTACATGGAAACAAACAAACAAACAAACAAAAAACAACCCACAAAACCCAAAAACAAGCAAACAAACAAAAACAAACAAAAACACACACACACACAAAAAAACCAAAAAAACCATGTATGTAAAATTTCATCATTAAAAGTGGTCTAGAGCTTTATTTGCTAAATTTGGGCAAATGCCTTTAGAGGAAAGCAGACTGTGTTTCTCTACGGATTTTCAAATTACTTACTTGCTCCTAACAGTTCAGTGTTTTGCAAGCATGCAGGCATTTCTTTTAACTGTAAACTGAGTGACATGAGATGATATTGCTGTTACCATTTTATGGGAATCGAATTGCAGAATCAGGTTACAGAATCAAAATAGAAAGTACCCATTAACTTTTGTTGTCAATTTTGAAATATCATAGACCTAAATAAACAGTGTGTTCAGCAGTATGTGTTAGTATTTCTCTGTGTCCATAAACTTAAAGCTTCTCTGTGTCCATAAGCTTAAAGCTTCTCTGTGTCCATAAGCTGAGTGATGGATCATTCATCCTAGAATTCATTCTCCACCTTTCTTCTAGTCTTCTGTGATTACCTGTAGGCAAAAGTTTTCATAAGTAAGCTAGTGGCACCTTTTCTATTTTCTTATCTGAAATGACTAGCATTTATCTTATTTCTCATTTCCTTAATGACTGTATTATTTTCTAACTACTTAATTTTTCTTCCTCTGTGGAAATGATATTATTCATTTGATAACCAGCTTTCTAGAAATGAAAGTTGAAGTCTAAAGCACTGCAAAGGTTGTCTTGATCTTGAAATGGAAAAAAATTCTATACTGCTTAGTACATAACAAGGTAGACTACTTGCCCATTAAAATTGTCCTTTTTCTCTCTCCTGAGTAAGTGTAGGAGTCATTAATGACTTCTAAATATTTTAATTTCTTTTTGTCATTACATCACTTTCCAAATCAATACAGTTGTTAAATTATTTTAGAACAAACACACACACACATACACACACACACACACACACACACACAGAGGCGTGCACCCTGAATCCCAGGGTCATCAGCAAGACGAGGCAAGGCTTCTGCACCTGCCCAGTCAAGCTCCTGAAGATGCAGCCCCATTCCAGTTGTGGTTACAGACTTTGCACACACACAGATGGCTGAGATTTCCCAGTCCCCACGGACTGTACCACCCAGGAAAGACTTAGAAAAAAATGTAATAAGAAGACAGAAGAGACAGCACTGATCTGTTCACACATGACCAGCCCTTTTTATCCTCTTACCTTTCTTTTCCAACACTTTTTTTCCCCTAAATCACCTAAACCCCTCCCTTTTCTCTATCTTCTATTCTTTCCCTGAACATCCTGCAAAATTCCTGTGCAATTCCAAAACACTCTTGCCCTGCATCCCGTAGTATGTCCCAGGATAATGAATCTGTGGCTCTGCTGAGACAACCCTGGAAAGGGCACAGAGAAATTGTTTATTCCTTGAGAGTCCTTAATCTGGGTTCCCAACTGCCTCTGTGCCCCTGTGCTCCCCTGGGTTTGTGGAAATGGGCTGTAAATGGGTTGATGACTCCTGTGATGGGACACTGTGTCCCTGGGCTCCTTTGTGAGTGTCCAGATGGCTTTTATCACATGACCCAAAAAAGTCCAACATAGATGGTATTAGTCCTGCTCCTGTCCACACTCCTCCTTTACCTTTAATCCTTTGTCATCTGTTTCTGCAGACAGAAAGCATTTGTCTAGTGACAGACAGCTGTGGCAAAATGTAAATAATATTTTGGATGTTTTCTAGTGGGATTAGGCAAATCTCAAGTGTTTCAGTGCAAATGTGTGCCACGGGCAGTCTGGAGGTTACTAGAGACTCCAGCAGCTTGATCACCAATGAAACATTTAATCTTGGGCACCTTCATTGGTACAGTCCTCATCCATGTCTGAAAAAAGCAGTGTAGAAGCACCTACGATGACTGATACTTTTACTGCCTCTATTTTGGAATATCGTACTTCAGGAGAACTGACTTTTCCAGATATAAATGCCAGCATTTCCAGAGACTGAGGTCTTTTTAATACTTTTAGAGTCATTGAATTATGTTTGAGACAACAAGTTTAAATCCATATATTTTTAAAACTAATAGCTGAGGTTTTTTTCAGAAAGGCTAAGCAGACATTTAGATAGGATATTAAATTTATTTTTTCACATCTTCTGTGAACACCTGATTGTTCCTCCACCCCTGAGAATTACTATTTCTATGGTTGCTTGTTTACCCTCACCTTTACATAATAGGATTTTCTGTCTAGATAAAATGAAATTTACACTCTTTAGTGAAAGAATTTGTATCCTTTATCACATTTGAAAACTGATTATTTTCTGTAAAAATATAGTTTAAACAAGGCTGCTTGAAAGTTGAAATAAGACACAGAATAGGATACACAAAAAGCATGAAATACTTTTTCAAATAATGTAAGTTTAATGAAGGCATGATATGAGAAATGGAGAGCATAATGCATGCAGCATGCATAATGAGCTCCAGGATAAGTAAATTACCTTATAAAATTATGTTTCTACAGTTGACAAAGAGCCAGAGCTATGGTGTTCAAAAGGTGTAATTCTCTTTTTGAACACAAAGATAAAAACTGCATAACTGTCTAATTCTAGAATTAAAGCACGAAGATATTCCTACCAATTTTTTGCTCACATGAATTAGCCAAACACAGCCATTCTTCCATGTTAGGTTATGTCTTTGTATATGAAAGACAAAGTCACTGCCCAGCTTGCACCTCAGCTGCAGCACGTTCATTTATTTTTGCATCTGCTCTGATGAAAACTGTACCAGAAGATAAGCAGAATAATCTACAGAGCTTAGTCAATTTACTAATGTTTGTTTTTTCACTTTAATAATGTACAAAAAGGAAAGATGTAGGTTATTATATCCAATTGAGCACTGTATAGCCCTTTGCAGGAATAAGCAGGAGATATGGGGAGGCTTAGCGTTAGGACAGTACAGTTTGTGATAGCAGTGCAGAATATAGATGGTGGACAGGTGGAAGAGAACTGAATGGCAGCTATCCTTCAGTATTAATTTCCCCTGCATTCAAATAATTTTTAAGTATGCAGATAAATTTTTTAACACAGCTATATTCCTTCACACACTCTGCTCTGTTTCTTCAATTTGAAATCCACTTGATCCTTGTTTTGAATAGACACTTTGTAGTCGAGTATATAAACGCTCTACACAAGCCTTCAGTCTTCCTAATTCCTTTTCTGCTCTTGTCATTGCAATTACCTACACTACAAAGCCTTACAGTCTTAAAAAATTGTCTTAAGAACCGAGTGTGAGCATACTGTTTGCCCTACTGAGCAAACTGTTAGAAACAAACGAGTTCATTTCTAACTATTCCATGATGCCAGGGACAGGAAAAAAAAAAAAAAGTTGACCCAGTTATGCTCTGATGTCCTGGATCTCTCCACTCCCCTCACCAGGATCTGCAAATATTCTTGTAGTATTGTCTTAAGAAATTTACACTGCCATTACCTGTAACTTGTTGGCTGAATAATACAATCCAGAAGGACACCAGTGACAGCTGTGGTATAGAAAATAAGCCAGTAGGAATGAAATCTATTTATAAAATCAATTACTGATAAGGTTATAAAAAAAAGTTCCTGAAAAAAAATAGAATTTCTCTGCCTAAAAGAAAATAATGCTAAAAACCTAAGTTTACATGCAATGTTTGTTTGCTGAAAAAATGTCATTGTTGAAGAAAATATCTTCAGTGCCCTGCTTCAAGAGAAAGCACCTTTTACACATTTAGGTGGCAGAAGTCCCATAGCAAATTAGGAGTCTAAAATTAATAACAAGTGATCCCCTTGACTGTTTCTAATTGAAGATTATTGACTTCTGGGAATGCTTTTGCTTTGAAATTATGACCTCTGCTGCTGAGAACTTGATTTATGAAAGGAACAACTAGATCCCCTATTAAGGACATAGGAAAGTGAATCACCAGGCAAACATTCATAATGTACAGTCAGTTGTGGAACATTCCTTAGAAAATCAAGCCTCAAACATCTAATTAAAGCAATTTGTGAAAGCCCTTAGTTTAGAGCTCAAGGAGTTCTATGAAAGAATGTTTCAACCACTGCTAAGCAGTGACTATAAATCACGGATTATTACATGACTGCTCTAGATTCTGCTTTTAATGTTGATGACACCCAAGGAGACATCAAACCTGAAAGAAATCAAGTGTTTTATCTGTATTCTCTCACTTTACTCTTTAAGGAATGTAAACATTTCCCTGCTGCTATATTGAAAGACACTAGCATAGGAGTTTGACTTTTAAATACAGCCAAGGTAACTCTGCGGAATATCACATATATAAGTGGAATATAGAAACATTAAATTAATTTTTCAGTTGGAGGGGCATAGTACATGTAAAACAGGCATAAACTTTTTTTGAATCCCGTAACCTAAAGGGATTGCTTCTAAGTATGGAAGTGGTAATAATGTCAATGCCTCTTCTGTTTTAATTTTTCTTCAGCAACCCAAAAGAATTCCAATTAATTCCAAACCTTGTGAATTAGTTTCAGTTAAGACTGACCTTTTTTTCATGTGGGAAACTGCAGTGTGCATGTAAATGTACCACTGAACATCAAAGGTTTAACAAACTGCTGTCTGTCATCTCTGTTAATCTTGTTTTGCTGTTGATGTCATGTGAAAGTCAGGACCAACCCAGAGAGAAGACAGCCCACATAGTTTTTGCAGAGAGAGCAGACTTCATGTACTGACTCTTATAAAGACATAGGTAAGTCCAGATCTGAATCAGAGACTACTGCAGAGCAGAGACACACCAGTTTTTCCTTTTTGAGTCGTTGTGTACTCTTTTGAACTTCAGATATTGTATATGCATTTTAGATGACTTCTGCTTCATATTTGAAAAGTTTGAAACTGCCTTGAGTAAATAGAATGATACTGCCTACAAAAGATGCAGAAGTGTGGTGAAGAAGGCAGGTAGTCACTTGGTCTAAATTTTTACTCAGTTGTTATTGAGTCTTGTGTGCAGTGCTGGTTCCCTCACCCCCTTGCTCTCCAACCATGGATCCTATGTGCAAGCCAGTAGTATTAAAAAAGTAAGGAGAAAAGTAATAAAGAAGATGGAAAGAATAGAACACATACACAAAATTATGGAAAAACTGAGAAAGGTAATGCTTTTCCACCTTAAAAGCAGACAACTGCAGGGTGATATAACAAAGGTTAGAAGTTATTGGAGGCTAGAGGTGCAATTAAAAGAACAGTGTTTTTTCTGTTCTTACATTCTCTTCTCAGTACTTGGCTGTAGTTACTACCTGTGGCCTAATACAAATGCAAACTACTCTCATATAAATTTTTCTAGAAGGAGCCAGAGTACAATACAGCAGTAAGGCAAATTCTAACCAGAAACACAGTGAACTATTGGAAACAGAACTAGAAATCTGTTTTTTTGTGTGAGCAGATCTGTAGTAGGATTAATCTGTCAAGCCTTTTATAAGAAGTGGAAGATTATAGGGTCTGCAGACAGATTACTCCTCATCTATAATTTATCATAATTATAACCCAGTTTTATAAATTTCATAAATTGAGCAATTCTTGCATGTTTTGCATATGTAGGCATATAGTTTGAAGATTCATAGACACGGAATGAAAATATTGTTGTTTCTGGTCTATAAATGCCTTAAAAGAAGTACATTTACAAACAACTTAATTTAGCTTTATTTATACTATTGTAAAGGTTAACAGCCACAGTAGTATATTGCTTTTCTGGTTTTGGTTCTTTGCCACTTTAAAAAATCAATCAAAATTGTCTCTTCCCAAAATAATACAGTTTTGTGATTAAAATTTTGTGGTCTGAAGAGATAGGAGAAAGCAGACATAAATTATTTGCTATTCATGAGGAGTCTCTGCCGATAAAGCAATATGTTCCTTATCTATTGATTTAAAAGATCAAATGACATACTCAGGTTACATTTCTGTTTTGTTTAAATAAGGTCACATTCCTTCAGTACCTTCACCTCTTGTACTCTCACCTTCCAGGTTTCGAATGATTGTGATAAATTAGTTGTTGATAGAGATCAGTCTTACTGAAACTGTAACTTGAAATCCTTCAGAATAAATGTAGATAGTTTTGTCAACTCTGCTTACTATGAGTGCAGGTGAAAAAGATAAATAGTTATTGTTTAAATACTGTGCAAAGATCATCCCAAAGTTTAACCCAATACTCCTCACTCAACAGAATACCAAATTTTACAATTTGAAGTTAATTTCTTCGCATTATTGCAAATTAGATGGAAAATTATTATTGTTATTATTTATGTTTTTATTGTTATTATTAAACACCTATTCATATATCTGTCCAGAAAATACTGTACACGAGCAGTATTTCAATTTGTTTGACTCATCAGAATAAGAGCAAGATTTTTGAAAGTATCCAAAATAGGATTTCTCTGCTGTAATGATGTGGGTTGTACTGCATCTCTTCTAGCTCTTTATTAATTATTTTATTATAAAACTAATGTAGTGTAATTTTTTTTAATAAATATGAAGTTTTAAATTGCTCATTGAGAAGAATGCACTTAGAGCTACAGTATCAGTAAAATTAGGATTTAATTATTTATGTGAGGGACACAGCTGAAGGTGCCCTTCAAAAATACTTTTAAACCTGTGCCTATGTTCAGTAAAGTTCAAATCTTGCTTTGAATAGCATACACAAAAAAAATTTGAGGATCAAATGTATGAAAGATACCACCAGGCATGGTATAGAAAATTAAATCTGCTCACAATTCATTCATCCATCAGGATAATTCTTTTGTAAAATCCTGCAAGCAAGGAATATTTACTTGAACAATATTAAGCACTGTCATGCATCTGGTTTAGAATTTGTATGGAATTGAATGAGAACTGGAAAGAATTTAGGGATATTTTTCTTTCTTTTCATTATCCCAAGTCAGTACTTTTCACACTATACAGCACTTTTTAATGTTAGACTTTCTTTTACTTTCTGTTTTAAGGTATTTTAATTCTTGAGAGTTCTTAAAGTAACTCTTAAGTCAACATCTCATCAAAGTTGGCTTGTCCAGAAATTGCAGGAGTGGCTATGTGGTCTACAGGACATAGGTTTGGCAGTCAAAGTCTAACTACTCTTCTGGCTCTTGTTTAACCATGCTGTGATCTTGGGAAATGTTTTGTAATTTTTTTATCCATCTATAAAGTGAGGATACACGTAGTCCTTTCTGTAAAATGGTGTACAGAACAGATGGAAAGTGGAGTGTGAAAGCTAGGTAACTATTATTCAGATTATATATAACCTACCATTTCTTGTTTTATACTCCACCACACACTTCATTCTGCATTCAAGCTAACTGCAACACCTTCCCTGCCTATCAGTCACATTGGCAGGACAGTAGAAATCTCAACCTTTCTGCTCATTTTCACATAAGATGGAGATAAAAGTTCACTGCTAAAGTGAGAGTACAAGCTGGAGGGCAGAGTGTGCTGGAAGCCAAGGAAATATGTTCCATGACCAACAGCCTCCCAGAAATCCCGGGAGACCCTGGCAGAGTGTGGGTCATGGAGCCCCAGTCAGATTTTACGATGCCGAATGAAAGTTGCACAAATCCCTTCTCTCTGCTGACAGTAAACTACATTCTTCTTTGCTACAGGTTTGTCTGTCAGGGAAAGCTGGATGAAGAGGGACTAATGACGACTCATTTTTCATTAGTATATTAGAGCTTCCCTAACATGCAGTTGCGCATTTGTCATTTTCAAAGGAGGAAGGAAGTGCTGTACTAGTTTCTAACATAGTGATATATTTGACTTAGTATCAGTCTCCTTCAGAAGATACAGCTGAAACCAAAGCCCAGAGAGGCACCTTTTGACCCTCAGCATGGTTTACATCAGGTTGGCCTCACTGCGTGGTAGCTTCTCCTAAGTAGTTCTATGTTTAAATTTTGCTTAAAATGAATCCGTAGTTTTCATTCAAAGTTGAAATGAATAATAAAAGTCTAGCAACCTGAATTTAATAATTTAAACAGAAAGGCAATGATATATTTATGCCAATAAAGTATCATACAATATTTAATATAGAGAGGTGTACACTGAATCAGCAGGAAGTTCACTTATATTGCACTGATGTATTCAATTGAAAGTCAGCAAGTTGCTGTCATGTCTAAAATTGCAGAAAAGTTTCATCCCTGTCATGTCTCTGTCCTGTGCTAGAGGAATATCTGTGAATGTGTGTGTATGCATTACATTTGGGAGCAATGAGTATGCGATATTTTTTGTATGTGCTTTAAAAAAAACATATATAGGCAAATATTCTACATGTTAATTTTGAACAGGTTTTTTTCAGCCACTAAGTGTCCCAGTCTGACTTAAAGTAGTTTAGCATTTTAGATACTGATTAGACCTTTGAATTCAGAACTTTAAGCTAATGCTTAAAAGTTAGCAGAGTGTTAAATACTTCTCGATGCTATGAAGTAAGTTTTGAAATTAGTAAATACTGAAATGGCAAAGAAAAGTCAGTTTCTGGCACAACTTTTCTACACTCATCTGAACAAAAACTGCAAAAGTGGAATTGTAGACAGGCAAAATCATAATGTGATTAAAGAAATCTAAGATGCTAAAAATCTCCTTTATAATGTCACAGCTGATATTTGGCACCGAGGTATTAAGTCTGAATGACCTAAAACATATTAGATATGCAAAAGTGCCTGAATATTAGTACAGGATTGTTTATGTAATATTAACTACTTTGTTGTTTATTCATGGTTTCCAACAGTTAATTACATCTTTGAACTTTTTTATATTTTTAGAAGTTGTGTTGTGCAACAAAAAATGATATTGTGCAAAAAAGTTAATACTGAATAAACAAGGAAAGAGTTTAAGGAAGCTGATGCATGCAATTCTGAGCTCAGTTTGCTTTTCAGCATAGTGTCTTTTCTGTAGGACGAACCTACATAAGATTTTATGCGATGACAGATTATCAACCTCTCTTATCTTGCGCATATGTTTCTCAACACTTTTAGTAAATGCCAGGTTTTAGGATCTATTATTCCAGTAGACTTTTAAAAAATCATTAATAGGATAACTATTTGTTGAGAGGAAGAAAAATTGGTTTATAATTAACAAAGAAGTCTGATTATTCAAAGCCAGTTACAGCCCAATAAAAGTGGCTGAAGTGGAGTATTACTAATGGAAAAAGTTAATTGATAATAAATAAAAAACATTTTCAAAGTGTTATTTTCTTCTAGTGTTATGTAAACATTCCAAATCTAAAACAGATTTAATTGTTGCCAAATCAATTTCTGTACATCCCTTCCTTTCAGCAACTTGGAAAGTGATGTGGTTTCTGCTTAATGAAAATGAAAATTGGTCCAAGAGCAGAAAACCCATTTCATATGGCTTTAACTCCTGTAGTATAATCTCTTAGCTGTACTCTGTCTCTGACTGATTATACAAGCATTAAACAAAAGAGCCTTGACATAAAATGGTGTTACTAGAAAAAAATCTGTTAGAAATTGTAGATTTTTGATAAAGAGATAAGTGGAAGGTCAGAGCTCTAGTGGACTGGCTGTAGAACACATTTGGAACCTAATGTTAATAAACTTCTTAGTAAATAAATTTGAATGCTTTCAAAATTATACGATCTCAACAAATTGACATACTCCTACTGATCTACTATGGGCAATATTCTTTCGATTGTTTATTTAATTCAGTGTGAATTCTCAACAGTTTAACATAGGGCAAATGCAGATGTTAACAGTAGAAATATTTCTTAAAATTTATCCTGGATAATGAAATTAACAATGGAGGTTGATTAAGAAAAAAATGAACCTTTTATACATATCTCACACACTCCACCTCCGTAATCAGTTAACATTTTTCTGTTAAACTCTTCTTACAAACAAAATTGCATATTTAAAGTTTTTGTTTATGAAACTATATGATTTCATGTATGAAAAAAAATAAATATATACATAAAATAGCCTGGTAATTACAAATATCCCACTCCAAAATTTATCAGGTCAAGGAAGCAATAAGAAGAGGTAACTAATTATCGTTGCAGACCAACTTCTAAGTCACTGTACCTTTGCTCCTATTTACTTCTATTTTAATTTATTTTTATCAATTTTTTTTTATAAACTGGGATTAAAAATGCTTCCTTTTGAGTTCAAAAAAATCTTATTTGTGTACAGGAAAATAGATAAGTCTAAAAAATGTAGAATTTTTTAAACAGAATATTTCAATGCATATAGATCATCTGTGAATACTGAGAGCACAGTTTCCCACAAAGAAACCATTTAGAGTGCTTTTGGAGTAAAAATATCAGAACTGAATGTTAAGGTGGAGATTGAACTGGGAAAAGCTGCATATATATAAAGGAATATTTATAGTACATGGAATCTTTTGAGCATATGAATGTTTTCCATCACATGAAATCAGGTGAATGTGTGAAATAACATGCAGTTATCTGTAGATACATAAGTAAAAAAAAATACTGATAATTCCAAAATTATTCTAAATTTTCAAGTTCACTTAATCTTGGCAAAATAAACACCATTGTACTGCACATTTGAAACATATGAGCTATATACTAAACTTCAGATAATTCTTATTTGCAATTTTACTGTATTATCTTTACTGCATTAGACCATGTTGTGTGTTGCACAAATAAAGTTAATGTCCCCTAACATTTACATTTTCACTAATTAGCTGTCATGTGAAGTTCTTTTCATAGGCCATGATTGTTAGTCAACATAATCAACAGAATCCTAAGTCCATTTCACATTAAGGCAGGAACTATATTTTATTAAGGGAATTACACTCTGAAAGTTTCTGTTTCTTTCACTGAAACACAGGCCAAGTTGTGGTTGACTAGTATAGACATTGGCTGTGCTGTACATGCCTATGATTCAGGGAGAGAATTCCCATCCAGTGAATCTGAGTTATGTGAGTGCCCATTGACTGGGCAGAGATCCTACAAAACTTTTATGATTTGGATGTTTGGTACATCCCCTGTCCAAGTGATCTGGGTATTTTCAGTACCTCAGAACAAACCCACAGAACTTCCTGCATACCCGCAGGCTATAGCCACTGCATATATGAGGTCAAAAAAATTCAAGATACAAGAGCCCATGATATGGGCCAGTTGCCTTGTCTGCATATGCATAGAAAATTTTTCTGGCATTTCTTGATATGCTGCAAATGCTATACCACCTCAGCCATTGGACATCCTGAGTAAATGTCCATGCTGCCATGTTTTTCTCAGTCAAGGTTACCAAAAACAGAGTTTATAGAATTACAGAATCACAGAACGAGTAAGATTGAAAGGGACCACAGTGGTTCCTTTGGTCCAACTTCCCTGTTTAAGCAGGGTCATCCTAGAGCACATTGAACAGGATGGTGTCCAAATGGTTCTTGATTTAATCTGGAGAAATACAGAACTAGGTTAGCTCTCATACATTTCCTGAAAAGCATACAAAATGTAGAGATTTCAATTTCCCTCCAAATTCTGGCAGCGATTTCTCACAGTGCAATATAAATATAATCGCATGCATATAACAAGAAGGGAAGGATTGCTCGTATAGAAAGGTCATCAAGGTAGTCATCAGTCCTCAGAACTAATTTATCAAATTGGTTTTATGAACCACTGGAGCTGAAAAGCCTTGGAGACCTCTTTGCAATTTCTTGGCAGAAATAATACAGTTGGCTGAGCCTAATAAAACACAGGGCATCTCAACTAGGTATGAAATTGTTGTTATCAGTAGAAAATCACTGGCCATCTGGTTCGGCATTATGTGCAATAAGCTATAGACTATTGATGTAAAATTTAGCATTAGAAATATTTTCTTGAAAACAGAAGAGCCAAATATAAGCTACATCAATATTCATAACCAGACAGAGACATTTTTAAGGTCTGAACTCTACGGTGTGAAAGCTAATAGAGGACAAACAAATTAATCTGTTTGCCTGAAAGTAAATAAGCATGCAGGTGGAGTGAAACCTTCATTTAAACTCAGATACTAAAGAATACTACAGTAACACTTTAGATATAATTTAAAGCCTTTATTATAAAATGATTGTGTGCATCATCTTAAAATTTGTGCAAAGATCATGTGAATCAGAAACAGTAAACTTTTCTGAAGAAAGAAGAAAAAGGGTAGAAGAAAGAAATTTCCTATTTTCTCCTTTGTAAACTTTATTTTTGCACCTTTAAGTACTCTTTGAATTAAGGCAAATCCATGGGGTAATGCAGAATTGAATTAAGGCAAATCCATCTAGGTAATGCAGAAAAAGCAATTTTGTTTAAAATCCACATTATCCAATACCCTATTTACATCTTTACAGTGATCACTTACAAATAATGTTTGATAAATTAATATTTGCAATTAATTATTTGAGTTAAAAGTGTGAATTATTTGTATCATAATCTATATCACCCTAAAACTACACAGATTCCTTTTTCTCCTAGCTGCCTTCCATGGATTTACATGTAATGGAAATTAACAAGAAATTACTGTTTATGTTGAAAGACCACATGGAGCTCAACAGAAACGTTAATGGAAGTGGATGAATTTTTGTCTTCTGATTTAAGTAGGTGAATGAAGACAGGATAGTTTTCAGTAAACAGAAAGTAGAAATTATCTGACTAAAAAGAACTGCAGGTTTGGAAAAGCTATAAAACACATGGTTTTGCTCCAGGTCATTTGTAAGTTTGGACACACTGGGTACATCATTGACAATCTGACAGTATGTATCCAGGCATTTCATGTTGTTCTGGGAGGGAAGCCTCTCTGGCTGCAACTTGTGTGCCCGGCAGGAATACTTTGCACTGCATTCAGGAGTCCTTTTCCCCCTGATTGCTGTGTCAGGTACTTGACTAGATCACTTTACATTTTTGGAATCTAAATGCTCTAATTTTTGAGGAAAGGTGGAGTATGTGTATGTCTGAGGGGAGTGCAGAGAAAAAAGTGTACACGGGTCTTCTTCCAGAAACTGAGCAGCTATTTTGTGTTACAGACTTCTCTTTTCTCTTGTGAAAAGCCAACTATCCAAAACAAGTAGAGGATATGATTATAATCCTGATAGATAAAAGTTGTTAGCTTTTATTGTCATTACTTCATTGTCCTCAGAGTCAGATCTTGGGAATAAAAAACATCTGGGTCTCATATGTGAAATCTAAAGTGAATTAATGTATTTGAGCAATTTGTTAAATTAAACTGGGCATTGACAACAAAAATAAAAGGAATATGCTACCTCCCAGCTGTATAATACTCATCATGTCTAGGAGTAATTTGTCTTTTTTTTTTTTTCCCTCGGAAGTCAATAATACATGAAAGAGAAATTCATAACAACAGAAGAGCAATTTGTTTGCCAGCATTCCCCATATATCTTGAGATACAGATATATCCTGCCAGGCATCAGCATTAAATAGCTTGTAGCAGAACATATTTTTCAGTGTAACAAAAGACAGAAGGTTAAGACGTTAAAGGAATGTCTTTTATAATTTAAAAAGAAGGACTGTGTAAATAGTCCCTCTGAATATTTATTGCACATGAAGCCACATACATGAAGATGAAGCCACATGCTACACAAGCATAAATGGTGAAGAAATGTGAATTTCAGGGAGGAACCCAAATTTATCTGTCAGTTTTCTATCCTTTTCTGTCCCAATATACACTCATCCTATGTTAAGGTCAAGATCTTAGAAAAAACTGCAATGTGGACCACTATCCAAATCTTGCAGATCTAGTCCCCATTCACGGTAATTTGTTCCTTTTGGGTACACACTTCACTCTAACTCTTATCAGCATAGTTTTTTAGTGGTATCAGGATGATTATAAACCCAAACACTGAATGTTATGGACTCATGAATTAACTTTATGATGTCCAGAAGTCTTCTTTACCTAAATAACAGAAGTTTGGAGGGAGTGGGAGGGTGGTAAGGTAATGCTTCTGTCAGATACTACACTCATGATTCATGAAACTTATCCCTACATTTCTTCATTAGTTCTGTTAAACAAGATAATATTGTACCTTTTATATATTGTACCTTATATATGTACACATTATCCACCTGCACAGACACATACACCAATGCTAAATGTGCCAGAAAACAGGTTTGAAATTAAAGTAAAATCAACAAATAAGGCATACAGAATGTTTTTAAAAAAATCAAAGAATGTTTAAAAGCCTCAGAATTTCTGCATTTGTAGTTCTTGGAGCACATATGTGGTTGTTAAAAAAACAGTGTTCTAGGATAAATTTCTGTGTGCGATACTATTATAAAAGCAGAGGAAGAAGCTTTTATTATCAAAATAAGGTCATCGTACTCAGTCATCTATAGAGAAAAAATTGCTAGGTTTGAAAATTGTTATAAAAGATGTGACATTTAAACCCCTCATAGACATTTGGACTTAGCTAGAGACCTAGGATGAAGGGCATACCCAGGCTTGAATATTAGTAAAAATAGTTGTTCATGTGGATTAAACAAAAAGGCATAATTTGATTTGTCATGTGTGTAGTGAAGAAGTCATTTGGTCTTGATTTCATGAACAGTTAGAATTTTATTTTTTTTTTCATGCAGGTGTGGTGTAACAGAGATCAGTCACAAGTAGGAACTCAAACTTGTCTAGAACCAAATGCCACCCCTGATACTGATAGGAATATTTTTAGTTGTGATGCCTGCTGCACCATAATAGACCATTGTCTTGTTCATTTATAATTTCCTGTTGGTTTCTAAGAGGAATTTTGCATTATTTCACTGGGGAAGTAACGTGTTTTATAAATTTTCATTCATAATATTTTGTGGACCCTACCTCGCTTTATAAATTGTAGGTAGATATTTTAATAGAACGGGTACCACGTTCTTTCTGTATGCTTTTCAGATGAAAATCAAAAGTCTAGTGCTACTTGTCATCTCAAAACATGAAGCCTAGGCTATTACATATGCCAAATATACTTCTAGTTAAGAGAAGCATGTAATCTCTCTATTACTTCTCCCTTCCCCCTTCTTTTCCCCCCACTTTCTTCAGGTCTCAACCTTAGGACAGACCCAGAACAGAGGGAAAGTTCACATTCACCAAAAATCCTACATCAGTGTGTCAGAGTGACACGGAGTTACAGAATCCCCTCTGTATGTTTGCAGGTCTTTTTAACTCATTGTATCAATCAAAATTCAAAGAGGGTGGTCTTATGGCAAAAGTGATTCAGAAAATCTGTGGTCTGATTATTTGTTTTCTCCTGAGTAAGTAAATCACATTGCATTTCATTTCTTCCCTTGGAAGCCACAGAAAATATATCTTTCCCTTGTGCTTTGTTTTTGTCTATTGTCTGATTGTAAATTGAAGAAACAAACTTGTCATTTTATGTGTACTTTCACAGTATCTAGAATCAAAGCTTGCATTGGCTGTAGTTTCTGTCAGAGGTGACTTACAGCTTCTCAGGAGCATGTCCTGGAGATGAGCAGGCTCAGTCAATGAAGGGCTGATACCTCCCTCACGAAGAAGAAAAAGAGGTAGAGCAAAGGTAGAGGAATAGAGTTGAATTAGACTTCCTATTGCCCCTGAAGATGATACCAAGGCTTACTATTATTAGGAACTAGCATTCTTCTTAACAGTAGTTAGAGCACAGAGCATTTGGTCCCTTAATATGAACTACAGTCCAAGAGTTTGGCACTGACATTAGGCTGCTTATGAGAAGCAGGAAGTTTTTTTCTATTTATTAGATAGGAAAGCAATTACCAGTAATGACAATATTAGAAGAAAAACATTCTATATCTGAAAGTTCTTTGGCCTTTCAGTAAATTTTGAATTTCTTATATACCACCCTTTTGTCTAAGGATTCTTTATCATGGTGTTTGCATTTTGGGAACTGAAATGCAATTGTTGCAGGAGTGTAGAATAGTCCATACAGAAGAGAGAATACATGTATTTCAGTGTGCAAGTGCATCTTATATATAAGTTATAATGCTGTATATGCAGTCACAAGTTTCACTTGGCACAAGAGACACTTGTTGAAGTACTCAGAATGACTTTATTCAGTTGGGTTTTAGTCAAGCTGAGTGTAATTTAGACTCTACTAGAAGTAACCCTGTTTAAATGAAGAAGCAATATCAGCTGAGTGAAAAAATCTCACTGCTGGGCTCAGGAAAAAGAAGAAGCAGAGGCTTGGAGAGCAATGTCCCAGCACTATGTTGCACAAGTAACAGTACAACCTATTTTGTAGTATTTACATATATATCAATATTTACATTTTTATTTACAGATATGTATACATTTCCTTTCAACAAACAGCAGGAGTAATAAATTCTTCTTTCTGCATTTTTTTCCCCACTTGCTGTGTTGCCAGCAATACAGAGAGAATTAACAAAATGTTTTATAGACTTTTTTGATGAAAAATGTTTTAAAGCTGCCAAGTTCATAGTCATTTGTGCCTTGAAGCTAGATGAGAAAGATTGTCAAGGAAACACATAATAACGAGTTCCAATAGAAAATGTTGCCTTTAGAAAATTAAAGAAATGGGAGCCAAAGATCTACCAGGCTAATCTGTAATTGTTGTGGCTTTCACAACAGAACAAAACCCTGCATGGATACCTTAGGTTTTGATGTAGAAAGTTTATTTGTAAATGCTTTGATGAGTTTTCAAAGAACATTAAGATGATAAGTGTCAAAAGACAGTTTTTGCATCATGCAGAAAGTACTTCAATCATTTTCTGAAATATGTTCTGACTACTTGGGTCATTTCTACACACATTAAAGGTTTTTTAAAGCAATAATGTCATGTGAAGAACTCTTTTTTTTTTTTTTTTTTTTTTTTTTTTTTTTTTTTTTTTTTTTTTTTTTTTTTTTTTTTTTTTTTTTTTTTTTTTTTTTTTTTTTTTTTTTTTTTTTTTTTTTTTTTTTTTTTTTTTTTTTTTTTTTTTTTTTTTAAGTCCAAACTGCAATGCAGTATGATCTTATGGAAATTCAGTGAAGGCCATATGAATAAATTCAATGGGAAAGGAACAAAACTTTTATGTACTTATTGATGGATATTTTCCAGAAGTCCATTATTTTCCCAGAGGTCATACAATCACAGAATGATTAAAGAGGGGTTCACCAGTGGGGTTATCTGGTCCATCCTCCCTGCTTAAGCAGGGTCATCCTGGAGCACAGGATTTTGTCTAGATGTTTCTTAAGCATCTCCACTGAGGGTGACTCCACAAACTCTCTGGACAATCTGATCTAGTGCTTGGTCACAGTGCTTGCACAGTAAAGTTCTTCCTCATGTTCAGGTGAAACTTACTGTGCATCAGTTTCTACCCAGTGCCTCTTGTCCTATTGCTTGACATGGCTGAGAAAAGCCTGGATCCACCCTTTTGACACCTGCTGGCAATGCTCTTCCTAATGCACCCCAGGATTCCACTGGCTTTCCTGACCACAAAGACACACTGCTGGCTCATGGACAGTTTGTTGTCCACCAGAACCCCCAGGTCCTTCTCTGCAGAGCTGCTTTCCAACAGGTCAGCCCTCAGCCTGTACTGCTGCCTGGAGTTATTGCTCCCCAAGGGCAAGACCCGTCCTTTGCCTTTGTTAAATTTCAGACAGTTTTTCTCTGTGCATCTCTCCAAGCTGCTGAGGTCCCTCTGCAGGGCTGCACAGCCCTCTGGGGTATCAGCCACTCCTCCCAGCTTTGTGTCGTCAGTGAACTTGCTGAGGAGGCACTGTTTATTTACATCAGACTTTGTGCTGTGATTATATTATACATCAGAATCTTGATGTATAATATAATTTTAGTGTTTAGCAAAACAAACAGTTTAACATTGATAAAAAGGAAATTTGGAAATATTTCTCTCTTTCCTTTCCCTGAAAATTTCCTGTTTAGTAAGATCTTATTTGGTAAAGCAGTTCTAGAAGAGGATTTTTTTGTTTGTTTAAGTACCTATTGTAAGAGCTTTTGGTGGGCAATTAAACTAAAATGACATTTCGATTGCACCAAGCCAGAATGGACCCCATGTCTTCCAACTGGTGGCTAATGCGCTGTCAGGAGCATGCAAAGAAAATACATTCACTTAAAAGGTAAGTATAAAACCTTAATTTCCCCAAGGACCTGATGTTTTAGAAATGAAAATATTAATACTTTTCTGCTTTGATTCATTTTGCTACAGATTATATACTAGCCCCCTAAAAGATTATCCTTGGGAGGAAAGGATTAAAATGGAACCTGTCCTAGAAAAGAAGTCATCTGATTGAAACATACTACTTTTTTTTGAATCCACCTTTGAAAAATAACTAAATAGGGTCTTTTTGGTAGGAACCATATTTAGGTTGCAAATATAACACACAGGATTCAGTACATGGAATAAAACCAGATGTGAAGGCAATATATACAAATTAGGAGGAAACGTATAACTGAGATATGGAGAAACATCTACAATGGATTTCTAGTTCTAAGTTCAGTGATGTCATCATTTTCTAGCATCTAACAAATCTGAAGCAATGTGCATAATCGTAATCAAGATCCACAATCCACAGGGGTTTTATGCAATCCAAGGGGGACCCTGACAATTTTCTGGAATCAATATTTATATGTAAACCTTTCAGGGTGGTGTGCTCAGTCAACCACAGGAGCATACATTTTGTTGTCACCCAAAAGACTTAAGAAAGATGATGTAGCAATTGTTGGACAATACATATATCCATGCATTCAGCCTTTTAATGCTGCTGAACCAGCAGGCCTTATAGTTCTTGTTGCCAGTAAAGTGTTGATACAATGTCAGTAACTTCAGGGCTGTAATTTGTCAACTGTCTATGAACTGATAGTCTGAGAGCCATGAGATTTGGAGAGTTCACAGACTAGCATCTCATCTGTATGATTTTGGTCATATGGGATTTCAGGTAAATAAACAGTTAATGGGGAAAGCTCTGGCCTTTTAGTCTTCCACTGTGAGACAGCACGTATTGATTTAGTGCTGAAGAGAAAGGACAGAGAGAGCAGGTTCTGCCACAAACCTTTACATCAACTTAATCATTTTCTTCCTGTCACTGCATTGGAGGTGGTATTAGGCTTGGTACTGTGAGGCACGGTACCAAGACACTGTGAGGCATTTCATGGTTATTTACTATCTGATTATTGCCTCCTCTTTTCACTTCTCCACCATCACGTATGGCATATTTAGGAAAAGGATATTACAAAACAACCAGCAGAATGTGAGTCTAGAAAGGGAGCATGAACCCTCTAAGAACTGTTATATGGAATAGTGGTTGTCCAAGTAGCAGAGGCAGAAATACACTGGCATCTAGCTGGAGTATCATGCTAAACTAAGTCTCCTCCATGTTTGGGTTTGTTCTTGATGACATGGCTTTATTCCCTTGTTTTATCACGGGTAACCATGGCTTTTCTATTTTTCTTTTGCACAAAAGCTGGAGTTGAGAGCCGTATGAAGTGATGGGCTTGTGTAAAGATACTGACTTTTCTGTGCTTACCCTCTACCAGCCAAAAGCTGCTTTACTTTTCTTCTTTTAAAAAAAATAATTCATCTAGCTTAAAAATGGATTAGTGTTGACATCTCTTCCTAACAGTAAGGATAGAAACTCGGAATGAACAGCTGTTTGGACAAACTTGGATGAAAGCCTTTCCCTAGGCAAACACAGTAGATGCACAAGCACATGCAAGGGCACATTGATGCCATTATTGATGCCCATCTGTTAGACTGGCATGGTGCCCACTCAGAAGCTGAGTCTAAAGCAAAGTCTTTGTGATGTAGGTTCTGCCTCCTCTATGACAGTACTGCCACCTGGGTGCCAAATGACTTTTCACAATAGCTTCCATTTTTAGGTAAAACGCAAAATACTATCTTAAAAAAGGATGAAAGAACTAAATATAATCCAGTGAAAGACTTGGTTTACTTTCAAACAAATTGGGTGTAATGATTTTATATATGTCTGTGTGTAGCACATAAATATATATACACACACATTTGTATGTGAAATCACATTGTTGTTGCCTGTTCTGATAGGTGGCTAGAGTCACTTGTTTTCATGAAGACTGAGAATTTTTCATTAACCAGGCAAGGGATTTATAGATTTCAGAGAGTTTTAGGGGGAGTTCAGAATATTCAGTAGTTTCAGCTGGGAAAAGTTTACTTACAGAAAAGTGATCACATTTAAGAACCTAAAGAGATCTGCTCCTAGATAATCTTTGAATAACTAAATAAGAGCTATTGGTTTTCAAACGCTTCTGAAATGTCCATTCCTAGACTAATGTTTCTGATGGACCCAGTGTCACCAAACACCTAGCAGTAATCTTTTCTCAGCAGTGAATGGAATTCCAAGTAATTCCTACTGCCATGCATAATCCTCCTCCAGGCTATTAAAATGACCTTAACTGTTGTGTGCAGAATTATAGGTGCAGTGTTTCATGTCCTGCCAAAATTCGGCTTATTTTTCACACAGAATATTCTATTTAATTATGTTTTCTTCAATAGAACTATTTATTCTTCTATTTTTTTGTGGTCTGGTAAATGAAGTACAAAGCTTTATACCACGTCTAATAATGTTATGTAAAAATATGGGTCAGTTTAATTTTTTTTTACTGATATGACCCTAAGTATGAAAGTGATTCTATATTTGGAACTCTGGGCTGTTGCCAATCTGCCCAGGCAACCTCACTGATGAGATTAATAAGAAATAACTTCAAAATATTTTAGATTTTCCTATTTTATGAAATCGGAATATTTTCCTTTTAAATGCATACAGGTGTATTATTATTAGAATTATTTATAATTGTGAAGAAGAATACCATACAACAATTACAGAGGTAAAAATTAATTTTAAGTTTTGAAATAGAAATATTAAAAAAAATGTCACCAGGTGGCAATGTTACACAACTTCTTCCAAGTTATTTTTGTTGTGTAAGCAAACTGTGTGTTTTAGAAAGATGTGTTAGCTTCAGCCTTCATTTGTGTAACAGTAATAGCAGTTCACTCTGAAGAGAAAACTTCATGAGTGTCAGTAATATTTACCATCTTGGCTTCTGATTAGAATTCATCATTGAGGCAGAGCTGGCTGTGGATAAGTAGACACTGTTTTCTGTGAATGGCAGATATATATGATGCCCTACGGGCTACTCAGGTTTTAACGCTACCAGGACCTCCTAACTGGGCTAATGAAACAACTGCTGTGAAATAGAAACCCTTAATGTGGGGATAGTTTTATGGTACAAAGAGCTTTCCAGAGCCTAAAGAAAAGATTTTGTCATCGGTTCAGTTCTCTGCATTGAGATAGTTACCTCACAGAATAAAAGAACTGTTGGAATACACTGTATTGGCTTTTTGCCAAAAAGCTAGTAGCAACAATGTCTCTGATTCTGTGGTAAAAAAAAAAAAAATGTTTAGTTAGATTTTCAATAGGAAAAGATGGTTGAAATAGGTACAAGTAGGACGGGCATGCCCTGGAGCTGATAAAAAACTTACTATCTATCCCAGCTCTGTGACCTAAGATTGTCCTTTCTTATATCCATGCAGTGTTATTAATGATGGTGATACAAAGAACGATGTTTTTTACTTTTTTTTACTTTTTTTTTTCTTTTTGAATTCATGGAAAGATTTATTTAGAACTGTCATAAATAATTTTATGAAGCAGAAGAAGCATTTCATGTGGCTTCATCCAAAATATTTAAACTGCAACTTTTGTACTTTTAGTTCTAAAGTAATGGCATTCAGGATATCGTAGGTAAAAAAAATATTCCAAATCCAGCAGGGTTAGGGTATTTTAGGTTATTTTCAGCCCTGTCATTTTAAAGGTCCGAATTCTTAGGATCTGTTGCATTTCTAGGTAGGAATGGAATAATTTTTTCTTAATCAAAAGTAATAGAAGACTTGTCACATGGCAAATAATATAATAAAACCTCACATACTTCTGAAAATAGTAGTGCAAAAATGCTCTAGTATGGTTCTGGGAAACATAGATGTATGGAACTATGTGTGGAATTAAATTGGCTTTTTAATTAATAAATATAAGTAATTCATGGTATTCATTCACTGTAATGCTTTAGCTGACTTCAAGTAATGTAAGTGGTGTAATAGGTGCACAAACCAGATGGAGATAGTTTGGGTCCAGGTCTAGCCCAATGACCTAATACTTGGTTTTATATACTTGTCTATCAGGCATACAAAAAATTTCAGACTGCTTTCATTTGCCTCTAAGGGAAATTAATTTCTGTGAATTTCCAACAGACTTTTTGTGTTTTGAACCACTATTTGCTGACTGCAAGGATAAACGCTCATCTCTAAAATGTGGTAAGTCTACTTACAAACTGAGTCAAATAATCCAAAATTATATAACGGATTAGTTAAATTAATGAAAAGAATACGTAACTTGGAAAACATAACATTTGCCACCTTCTCTTATGGGCTTTCATCTTCTGCAATAACACAGTATCATTTGAATCACTTTCCCAGACACAGATATTGCTCAAAACAGGGTGACCAAAATGAGGCTGAATAGGACAGCACCATAATTACTTTTTTGCAAAATAAAAAGCAGGCTCTGGAAGAAGTCCAAACTCAAAGAATATTAACCCCGAAAATAGATGTGGGAAACCCAACTTTTTGCATTCTCCAGACATATTCATATAGACAGAATATGAAATATCACTTTGTTTGAGGCATGGAAATTTAGATGTCCTGAAATAGCGTGACAGGAAATATTTATTTACCAATCTGTTGGCGGCTATTTCATATGAATGCTTTAAATGCTTATTTCCCAGTGAGGTGCACTGGAAACAATATTTCAAAAGTCAGTAACCATAGTTTAAATCACCCTAAAAACTATCCTGGGGCTTTTTGAATAAACTGTGAAATCCATGCTGATAGTACTGTTAAACTTCTTTGCAGCCATGCTGACCGCTTTCAATTGTTTAAAATGCTGTTTCATCATATCTCTTTACTAGAATGCCAGAATGAACCTAGGGTTTATACAAAAGAAACTGAAGATGTCCAGATTTGTAATTTGAAGTCAGAAGCAAACTAAGTCCTGAGTTACTTTTGATACTTGTAACACTGATCATTTTAAACAAGAGTGTGCTACCACTACATTTTTACCATCTACTAATTTTTTATGTGACTTTCATAGTAGAACAGTTCATTGCATTGTTTTAATGCTTCTACAATGTGCTTTGCTTGCAGTAATGTGGAAGTTTCAGTTTATTCAGTTTGCAGTACAATGCTAAGACCTATTGCCTTAGATGATTCTTATCATTTTTCTTCCACTGGTTTCTTTTTTTTGTGTCCCTACATACAAATACACACACCACAGTATCATCCCTCTGGAATTAACTTTTACATAAATCTGTCTTGGAGTCTGACTGTTTCAGAGACTATCTCTATTTCTCTGGCAGCTGGAATTAATGAGGACATTATGTCTACTGAAAAATGACACTTTTGGAAAGTAGGATCAGGGCATTCTTAGTGCATGTAATTCATATTCAATCTACATATGATATGTGGATTTTCTCTTTGTTTACACACACAGAGAATAATCTATTTTAAAAAAAAAGACATTTACCTTTGTCAAATAATAATCTCAGAAAACTCATAGAAAAGGAATATAAATAAACTCCCTTTTCAATGAAAGGAGTTCAATGACTTTTCTATGATAACTAGTTAACTTTGGAATATATTTTTGGTCATACCAAAAACTAAAGCTAGAAGACTTGCACAGAAGTTTTTTAACAAAATCCACCAATATTTTATTGGAAATCAAGGTAAACATAGGAAATAAATCTCAGTCAAATAAACTTTCTTTTTTCCAGGATGAACACTGAAGTAATTCAAGAAATTATATAAAGAATTCAGATAAAAAATGTAGAAAATTGATATTGATAAATATTCTACAATATCTATTGTCTGCTTTTATCTTGAGTTCAATTTTTTTATGATATAGGGAAGTAAAATTGAAGGGTGTACTTAAAGCAAAATATATAACAATGATAAGCTTAGTTATAAAAAAAAAAAAAAAAAGAGAACTATAGTTCTCTTAGTTAAAAAAAGAGAACTAAAAGTGTAAGGGAAAAATATAATAGGAAATACTGTTAACCATAGAGGAAAAGACAGAGTATCTTTTCCTTTATTCATTTTTGGAGCCTGCAAGTGATGCATGTACCTTAAGAATTATTCAGAATTCAAAAAAAAAATTATTTTCCTCTTTTCTGCTAATATTTTATACAACTATATTGTATGTTTGTTAAGATTGTCTTTTCTAATCTGATAGAATTCTGTTTTTTCTTCTGCATAAATGAGTAGTAAATTCACTTTGTAGGAGTCAAAGAGCTGCATAATAATACAGGTTCTTGGACTGCATCATCTACAAATAATAGAATATATTTTATTAGTTTATTTACAGATTATTTGTGTGTGTAGGGGGAAAGTGAATGGGATACTAGAACAAGAGAGCTATGTGTTTTACTTAAGAAATGTTTGAAGCACAGTTTTAAGTAAACAAATCAGTACCTGTAATGTGACCTGCACAGAAAGCTTTTCTTTTGCTACTGGAACTCAAAAATTCAGAAGCACTTTGCATTAAAAGTTATGTTTGAAAGCTGAATATGAAATACATTTGATGCCATATTTATGCTTTAAAATCAGTACCAAAAGAAAAATAAAAATCATCCACTAGCAGTTTTTATCTCCTGTTGTCCTATTAACAGTCCATTACTTTTTGCTAAATGATAGTGCTGATAAGTAAACAAAAAATACAGGGCATTATCTTTCATTCTGTCTGCTAAATCCCAGCAGTTAAATAACAGCTGTAATAGCTCCTCGAAGTGTAAAACCATAACCTTAGTGTGGTATAACATGAAACATAGCTTCCCAGATTCCAATTACATAATGAAGACTCTTGTCTTAGACATCAGAATTTTACTATGACATTAATGCCATTGAGTGATGATTTCCACCAGACATCAGCCCACTATGGAGAAGTAGTGACTCCTAAGTGGGCATTTGTTGGAAGATGTCTTGCGATTGTGACTCAGTTTTTTTCTAGATTAATGAAATATATGTATTTTGACACTCAATTAAGGATTTTATTTTGTGGTTTATGACACATAAAGAATATATTCTGAAATTATTTTCCTTTCTAGATTTTAAGTTAGCTGGATATATAGTCTTTCCTGAGCCTTTACAGAAAACAACTTACACAAAAGTCATTTTAGTAGATGGAAGACAATGATTTTCCTTTGCAGAAATAATAAGCTTTGTTTACTTTTCTGTGTCTTTCCTTACTGTTTTAACTGTAAGGAAAGAAAATGGATTTTGTCTAACAGTTCAATTAGTTATGGGGATTTTTTTCTCTCTAGAGAGTAGTAACCTGATACCAAGATTTTAATTTTAAAAGTACATTCTATTGACTATACTACAATAGTGTAATAGTATACAATCTTCTTAATTTCAGTTCACTAGAAATAATATAATATCTTAAGCTTCTAAAGATGAAGTCTCACAGCCTCCAAACTCCCCAGGGATCATTTGCCAAACACTATTCCTTCTTTTAGTGGGAAGTTCAAGACAGGAAACATAGGGAAAGATTATCAGTGTTTTCCAAATGGAAATAAATAAAAAAATCTGTTATGTCTTAAACTTGAAGGTCCTTAAGTGTTTTAAATATCATATTTTTAGGAAAAACTATTTTTTGTTTGATTGGTACTGCTGTAATATCAATTTTTCCAATTATCATAAATATGATTAGTATTTATAATCTCAATTTATAAAAGACTTCTTGGACTGTTTATTTCTCTGAATAGAGATTATGGAAGGTTCTATACTCCTCATGCAAAGGGGTTTTTTTGTAAATTTTATCCGGTTTGAGTTTTTTGGCATTATGTGGATATCAATAGGTGATAAAATAATATGAGTTTAATTAACACCATAAAATTTTTTTACTGCATTGAGATACAATTTTTTAATCTTCTAAATAATGGCAGAATTGTAATTTCAATTTTAAAATATTAATGTTCTGTAGCTTAGATAAGGGGAAAGACTGCATATAACAAGAGTAATTCCTGTTTTTTCATGTCTGCCTTCAATTTCTCCCTTTTTTTCTTAGTTGAGTACCCACTTCTTCAATTTTTTTCTGTTCAAAAAATAAACTGAAATATTTAATTTTGATCAGAGAAGCAGTTTTACAAGTATTAGTATATTAAACTGAAATAAAATCTATTATTTCCACACAGATTTTTGTTTACACAGACTACTGAATGAGCTGCAGGAATTGTCATTCTGTCTGCACTTGTTGCTAATGATTTTCTCTGGTTATTGAGCTTTATGATGGATTACTGCTCCAGTAACACCAGGTAATTTGACATAGTCTATTTTTAAAAAATAAAGCAGTTGTAAGGGGGCCCAGGATATTACAATCACTCAAAACAATGCAGTTGTGTCATCATACTTTGCTGAATTGCTCAAAAAGAAGCTTTTAATTTTAAAGCTTTTTTTTTTTTTTCATTTTAAAATGATTCATTATTGCAGCACTAGTGTTCAACTCTAAAATTTCTCTAATGCTTCCACTGGCAAAACTGTATTTACTTATTTATTTATTTATCCTTTAACAAGGAAACAATTCAAAATAATAGTATTTGGATATTCAAATCAGAAAGGTTTTGTTATTTACAACTTATCAAAGCAAACCCTTGGGGAACACAGAAGGACAAAACCCACTTTACACTTTAAAAAAAAAAAATCAGCATATTTTCTCAACTATGTCATTGATCTCCTAGAGCTTTTGGCTGAAAGTCATCTCACATATTTTAATCTCTGTGTCTGTTTCTAATGTTACCTGCCTTACATGTTCACAACCATCAAAACTCTGATCCAGAAAAATAAGTAAACAATTAATGTAGGCTCACAGGAAATATTGAACTTAATAAAAATCTAACAGAACATTTAACTGAAAAATATGTTCTCTTAACTGACAAATATATTTTTTTTTTCATATTTGTAGAAGAAAGAAGTATGTAGCAATTAAATTATGAAAATTTTAAATGAAAACATAGATAATATTCTCCAGTTCCTTAAACAGCTATTTGACATAATCAGAATAACCACACTTTGCTTTCTGTTCAGACTGAATTTGTGAGTGATTACAGATATGCAAGTTGGGAGAGAATCTGATTCACTATTGAATGGGTAAACATAGGACTAAAACTTTGTGTTTATAATCTCCTTAAACAATAGCATAGAACGTATCCACTATAAGCCTACTCAGATAAATTGAAACACATCTCATGGGTTACAAGTAGAGTTTATGCAAACTGCTACATTTAGTAATATTGCTATCTTGAAAAAAATAACATATTTCCTGTAAGTTTATTTTCCCAATTTTTTTTTTCTTTGCCAAGGACCAAAATGTTACTGGTGCTGAATTTTACTACTAAGGCTTTAAATTGTCGTTAGACAGAACAAGAGTTAACTGTTTGTCTTTGACCTTGGCATAAGCCATGGATTAAAGTGCATATTTATCATAATATGCAAAAAATATGCATTGAAGTTTGAAAGCTGGTAGAAGAAAAGATTTCTGCCAAAAAACAATGATAGATATAGCAGTAAATGGAAGAGATCCCAAGGTTGAGGCACCAGATGTGAGTTATAAAATTTGTGAGGAAAGATGTTTAATGTGACCACTGCACAGCCAGTGTAAAGTAATACTTGAACAAATCAGGTGTTGTTTACATAGGAGTCTATGAAGTGATAACATTAAGTGAGTATACTTTGTTGGAAAACATTTATTCCATTATGTGGTTGTCTGAAATGAGTAAATTTGATACACATCACTCTGTGTGTGCGTAACACTTGTCTTAACTGTAGGGAAACATATTTTCTATTAGCCAAAAAGCAAGTGTTACTAGAATTGTGAGATAAACTATAACAGGAGGGCTGCCAAGCAGCCCATTTCCTGTAATCCTAATCTTAGAAAGAGACAAGAAATAAACAAATTTTAAGAAGTAGAAAGCCAGTTTGTTAAGTATGAGATCAATATTTTGTGAAAAATTAAGAATAAAGCAGTCAACGATTTGACTATAGTTTCTTCTCTGACTTAGGTACTTTTGTATTGCTTTTGTTATTCACTCTCCTGTTGCTACATTGTATTTTAGGCCTTTGTAATACACTTGAAAGGAGGTAAATTATTTCACTAGCTCTCTTCTTAAAAAACTAGGTAAAAAATTACTAGTCTGCTGCCAAGAAATAACTTTGTTCCCAACAACAACCTACTGAAAGCCTAACTATCAGGCTCTTAATGGAAGCCTACAGAGTATTTAAATCACAATATTGAAACATTTTAATCACCATGCAGAGGAGGAACACATTAATACATAACACAAGAAGTTCAATTCCTTAGCATGTAGAGAACCTTTTAATGGGTTTATTTCTTTGCTTATCTACAGAATAAAGAATTTTAAAATTAAACTGAACAATGTTTTCAAAACCAGAAACTGCATCTCAAAAGTCTTTGAGCAGTTGGGATGCATAAACATATTTTAAAAATGCTACTGGCATCTAATGCCCAATGTACGGCGACAAACTGAGTTTAGGAGGCTACTTCTAAGGTTTTCTAACTCCACATTCTTTCACTGTACAATTTTGAGTGTAGATATGAGCCTTGGGAGTTAGAAAAATAGTGTTTAAGCTTTCAGTGATGCAGGAATTCAGTGAAGTTTTGCTTCAGAGTTCATGGGTTAGAGGCAAAACTATACTGAATGTTGATGCTCTTGAAGGATTCCTCTTTCTATTAGTTCCTATTACCTTTAGTATCCTGTGACTCCCATTCTTGTCTTCTGGTCCCTCAATAAATCTAGCTTCTTTGGTATTTCCTTTTGGAGACTTCAATTCTGCATAGTTAGCCCCATCCTTCTTATGTTCTGCCTGGTTAGAAAACCAACAAACACACTCAAGAGTACAAGGCTCCATATATACCTGAGCAGGAGCCAGGTGGTAAGCACGATGCCGCTACTGAGACTCTCCATTTTCTTTTTTTGCCTGGCAGATCTGATGAGATCTGTATTCTTGGCCAGTCACTGCACTTTACAAAATGTGTAGCAAAATGAGACACTTCCTCTCTGAAAAAATGGGTGTACCTTGACCACTTGGTGTAAAAGGTGTTAGACAGATGGAACTGTATAATCTCGGTTTTCTTTGGAAACAAGGCAAGAATAGGAATGCCATCATCTAGTACTGTTGGTTGAGAACTGTAATGTCATTGCAGAAGAGTTTCAGCTCTGGAGAGAGAACAGAAAATCCTGCAAAAGTACTGACAGATTCCTAGATGGATGCCTATATTTAAGTTGTATTATGTAGCTTGTGAGTTTGATAAATAATGGTAGTCATTTGAGGAAAGGATGAGATACAGGAACACTGACTATGTATACCTACTCTTTAGTCATTCACTTGGCTCTTGGTCGTCTCTCTTTCTATGTAATTTCCTTTCATCTTCTTCCATATTAATAATGCTTTGCACTAGCAGTTCTAATCCTTTGGTTTCCCTTTACAATCTTTTTTTCTCCTATTACCAACCTAATATCTTAGGTTGTTTTTTTCTTCAGTCCCTGTTACCTATCTTTCCATCTCAACTCTTCCTCTGATTTCTTTTAACAGTCAGTAGAGACTGTCCTCAGTGCCTCTTCATCACAGGTATGTCCTTCAATCATTATTCAATTTGTGTTTCCACTTTCTTACTTACTTGTTAGGGTTAGCTTGCTTAGCTAGCCCAAATTCCTACTCTGCTCACTGAAATGCTTGAGTGTTTCCTTCACGTCTTTAAGCATCCATTTTCCATCAACTCACATCTTTTCTCCCATTCTGTAAACAACTTAAAGATCTTTTCATGGGACAGGATTTTTTTTTTTTTTACCTTAAAAATGCACAGAACTCTTGTTGCTGCCCATAGAACTTGTCAGTGTGATGTGGAAAACTTTACAAGTTATTGTAACCTCTTAACTTTTACAGTAAAGAAAGAAATATAAGCTGTCATGCTGATAGCTCACTCATTATGGAAGGGCAAAACCTTCAATAGAAAACCTAGACATCCTCCCCCAGCAACCTAATTCCCATAGTCTGCTCTTTTCCTGACCTAATAGTGTGCCTCCCTTCCTGTTAAATAGCAGTGGTCCCGTGCCACTGGAAATATTTACAATAAGGCAAAATTATTACAGTAAAATTGACTTATTTACTGCCAACAGTGAAAGATGTTATCAAGGTCAATGAATGCCATAAATGTTGAACTTATGGAGCTGATGATTTCAGTGCTCCCCAACTCAAGTCAGTTTTTCAGAAATGAACTAAATTTTACACAGCAAGTATTTATAAAGCGATATAGTGTAAAGTTTCAGATACAACATTGATGCAGCATAGCAAAATAGATTTTATGTGGTGGGAAAATGTACTTGGTGTCATATAAAACTTAAAATCAGACAATTTTACAATTTTTACAAGACCAACTGCCAGGAATAGTTTTCGTACATTGCCATCCAAATAAAATATTTACACATGCAACACAAGATTCATAAATATGTTAATCTCAATCATTTAACATTATCATAGGCTGCTAGACAGCCTAAAGAAGAACAATACTGTTCTGATTACAGTCAGCCATTTATTAAAGTGCTAGTGGATTCAATAACACCCTTCCAATAAAATAATTTAACAGAAATTGAACATGTAAACTACTACGTTGCCAACGACTTCTTCCCCAGAGGTCCTGTACATGCAGCAGTGATGCTCCATTAAGAATGAAATTTAGTAATTATATGTGATTTTCAGACAACCATAAGATTCACAGAATTTGAGAAACAATCTCTTCCTACAGGGACTATAGATACACAAGGAGGAGTTTAACCTTACTAAAATGTAACTCAAAATGTGCATCAAAGAGGTTCTGTAATTTCTCTTCCTCTCATAATGAAGTGCGCAAAACCAACAATAAAAGATGAACTCTATTCATAAAGAAAAGTGATGAATGAAAAAATATGAAAATCAGTTATTGGAGGTACTGTGGTGGTAAGATGTTTTGGTGCCAGTTTTTTTGTTACCCAGGCAAATGCTTTGACCTTGTTAGCTGAAATTTCCTTATGTGATCAATTTACACCATAAAAAAGGCATGTCTGCATTTTCAGTGCAGACAGATCCACCTTCTCGCTGGGTCCCAGATGGGATCAAGTGGGATAAAAGTGTCTAGATGCTCTGTCAGTATGGTATTGTGGGGTGTATTTTTGGACATAGATTTTAGATGTCAAAATTCTTTTTCAGATACAGACTTTGAACTATTGTTATATGTGATCAAAATCAACCACAGCTGGCAATTAAACAGCTAAATAAATTGTGGTCCTAATCTAAAGTAACCAGAATAAATGACTAGGAAGCTTTCCTTCAGATTTCTTTGGTCAGAGCCTTCTGAAGAGTTCTGTTGCTTGTGCCAAATGCTTTTAGTTTTTCATCGCCAAGTGAAAGCTGCCAGTAACTGTTTCTTTAGCTCTTCAGTAGTTCTTTAAAATTTAATTTATTTGTATTGTACTTCATTGCATTTCACTTCACTCATCACATGGTAAGCTAAAATTCATAAACAGTCTGTCTAGTTTCTTCCAAACAGTTACTAATGCTATTTTTATATATACTGGATGTATTTGTTTAAAGAAGACTGTATTCATATACACAATATTCATGTAAATATTGAAAATCATCTTTTACAGAATCAAGTCAACGTTAAGTTTTCACTGTCTTGCATCGTTCTGAAGCATATGCTTCCATTCCCCACTCTTTGCATTTGTGAATTAATCTATACTTTATTGTCTAAAGAATTTAGACTGTCTGTATTAAAGCTGCTCAGTAAGTTTTTAGTTACTTTTTATTTCGTTTTTTTTTTATTCTGCAGATAGGCATAAACTAATTTTTTCCAAAAGATTTAATGGTTTTAGATGCATGCATTTCTTTAATACCAAATTGAGAGATTTTTACTGGGCTTCAATCCAGCCCATTGGAAATTATTTGACTTACATCAAGGAACCAAAACAACTACAGTTAGATTCAAACCTTGGACAAATTTGGTGTTATTCAGAAATCTTTGCCAATCATTGCAAGCTTGTTGTAGCTGTCATAGACATGAAAGTTTGATCAGAAACCCTGAGATTGAAAGGTGAATAACAAAATACTTGTTCAAGGCCAGGTTCCACGGGGCCCTGAGCAACCTGGTCTAGCTGAAGGTGCCCCTGCCCACAGCAGGGTGGGATTGGAACTAGATGATCTTCCAGGTTGCCTTCCATCCTAAACCATTTTATGATTTTGTGATTCTATGATGCTTCCAAAATTAAAACAGCTATAAAGTTTTTACTTTTTTCCCCCTCTCTCTCTCTCTCTAGTTGTTGATGTTTAGAAAGGATCTTTAATAAATCACATATTCTTGATGTATTATACAAGTTTGGCTAAGTTTTCCCTACTGTGACTGTCTATGTGATTAGAGTATGCCTATGTAGAAAATACCACCCTAATTATAATAATTTTAAAGGTCAAAATAGTAATTATTTTTAAATTTCCAGGGACAGTACAGTTGATCATCAGAAAAGCAATAGCAGCAGGGCTGTGGGGAGGAAGGGGTGGGAGGGGGGCAGCTTGCCCTTCTCCAGGGCACTGATACCACTGATGGCCCTGGAGGGTGGCCAGAAGGGACAGCCGGGCTCAGTGGTGCTCTCAGAGCCCTGGTGGCAAGGTAGGGAAAGAAAGAAGTGATCACATGCACCCAAATTTACTTGTAATGCTCTGCAATGAAAGGCATTACTTGAAGCTCCATGATGGTTTCTTATCTTTTCACTTTTTTGTGCTCTTCTAACATCTCTCACTAAGTCTTGGGAGAGATTCTGGATTTATTACTCCCAGTGAGAGCTGGACTTAGTAATCCTATTTCTTTTAATAGTAGTATAAACAGTTTTTCTTTTATTCTATTTGAACTTTCTACTCATGGATGCCTTCCTAGAATTTACTCAAACTGGTTTTCAGTGGCCCTTATTATGAATTTACTCTTTTAGTCACTGCTTTTAATACAGGAAGGGTGGGTTTTGTTATTTATTGTCATTATAATGCCTAAGAATCTGAAGGTTGCCACATGTTTGCTAGTTATGAATTCACCTCATTTCTTTGCTAGCCATTTAAGAAGTTTTGCCTGAAAGAGACTCCAAGCTTTACTAGCAAAGCTTAAGTTCTTTTAAATGTCTCAGAGCTTATAGGTATATTAAATGAGTGGATATCATAATCTAACTACAGGTGGTAGCAAAAATACAGTTATAAATCAGATTAAATTGTATTTTGTGTTTCATCTTAAACTTTTTGAGATAATCTCTGTTCATAGATTAAGATTTGTTGAACAAACAGTTATGAATCATTGGCTCTGGCACCAAGTTTATTAGAGCTGGACCAACACCAACAACCATGATTTTCAAAATAAACTTTAGTCTTCCAGCAGATCCTCGCTGGTGTTTCTCTAAGTTTCCACCAATGTCGTGATGAATTAGACAATATGTGATACTCTGAATCCCATGTAAGCTTCAAAACTGGGTCAAAAGTAAGCTGGCTCAGGCACAGCTCTGTGTTGAGCTGCAATAGCTGCACTGCTAATCACACTACAGCTAATCAGCTGAGAGATAGCAAAAGTATCTCACATAGAAGTCAGCTATGCAAGCTGACTGTAAAATGAGTTGGCTTTCATCAGGGAAGTAATAACTGCTATAACCATACGGCAAAAGCAAATTCAGTTACGTTTCCACTTTCAGAATTGTAAAAGAGTTCAAAACAATTCTGTTGCCCCTCTGTTCAACTTTTAGTGAAATATAAACACTGTGCCGTCACTTTCTTTAGAGCCATGTACCTAACATTCCAGTGATGAGTTTAGGAACATGACCTGGGGGAAGTGGACACACACACACACACGGACACACACACAGAGCTCCCTGTTCCCTGGCAACTCAAGTATTCTGATTGAGGCTGAGTGTAAGCTTTTCTGCTGGGTTTCTTTCTCCCATAAATACTATTTGTCTGTTCAGATTGACCACATCTAATTTAGATGATTTTGGACTGATGATATGTTTAAAACTCTATCTTGTGTCTAAAAGCATATCATCTAATTTCAGTCACTTTATTTTAAAAATCTGTTATTTAAAACCACTGAATGACTGTTTCTCAGGAAATATTCTTTTTAATTAATACCTTAGTATGCCAGATTCAAATAATGAATACATTGATTCTTTTCTTGTAACTTAATGGTTTAAAAATAAAAGTTTTTATTTCAAGTTCAGTGTATATATTCTTACACATTAAGTGAAGGAATAGTGTTGGATCATCAAGTCCAACCTTATGATCATCGAGTCCAATCCTAAACCCAGCATTTCCAAGTCCATCGCTAAAACCTGTTCCTGAGTGCCACACTTATATGTCTTTTTAACATGTCTTCAAAAAGAGCAAGAAATAGGAACTAGGGAACTACATGTTGGTCAGCCTTACCTTGATCCAATATTTGATAAAACAACTAATTCTGGAAATAACTTCTGAGCACATGAAGGACAGGAGGGTGATTAGGAGTAGTCAGCATGGCTTCACAGAAGGGAAGTCATGCTTGACCAGCCTGATTACCTTCTATCATGAAACAACTGGTTTGGTAGATGAGGGGAGAACAGTGGATATTGTCCACCTTGACTTCTGTAAGGCTTTTGACACTGTGTCCCATGAAATCATGGAATCATAGAAGCATAGAATTGTTTGGGTTGGAAGGGACCTTAAAGTTCATCTAGTTGCAACCCCTCCGTTGTGGGCAGGGACACCTTTCTCTGCACTAGATTGTTCAGATGCTCAAAGAGAAGTTGATGAAGCATGGACTGGATGAGCAGAGAGTGAGAACTAAAAACTGGCTGAAGGGCTTAGCTCAGCGTTGTGATCAGTGTCGTGATTGATCAATGTTGTGATCGATCAGTGATACAAAGTCTAATTGGAGCCAGTAACTAGCAGTGTACCACTGGGGTCAATACAGTAACCAATATTGTTCAACATCTTCATGAATGATCTGAATCATCTGACAGAGAGTACCCTGAGCAAGTTTGCAGATGATGAAAAACTGGGAGGAGTGGCTGAAACACTATCAGGTTGTGCTGTCACCAGATTTACCTCAGCAGGCTGGAGAAATGGGCTGATATGGACCTCATGCAGTTCAACCCAGATAAATGCAAAGTCCTGAATCTGGGGAGAAACAATCTGATGCATCAGAACATGCTGAGAGCTGATCATTTGGCTGCATAAGGACAACAGTTGGCAACAGGTTGAGAAAGGGACACAACTGGAGTATTGTGTCCAGTTCTGGGCTTCCCAGGACAAGAAAGACATGGACATAGTGGAGACAGTTCAGTGAAAGACCTCTAAGAGAAGGGCATGTCTTCTATAAGAAAAGGCTGACAGAGCTGAGACTGTTCAGTATGGAGAAGAGAAGGCTTGGAGGGATCTCAGCAATGCATACACATACTGAAGGGTAGGTGTAAAGAGGATGAAGCCAGTCACTTTTCAGTGGTGTCTAGTGACAGGACAAGAGGTGACAAGCACAAACTGAAACACAGAGTGGGTCTGCATATCAGAAAGCACTTCTTTACTGTGAGAGTGACTGCACAATGGCACAAGTTACCCAGAGAGGTTGTGAATATCTCCTTGAGGATATTCAAAAGCTGTCTGGACATGGTTTTGGGCAACCTGCTCTAGGTAATTCTGCTTGAGCAGGAGGTTTGGACCAGGTGACCTCCAGAGGCCCCTTCCAAGCCCAGCTGTTCCGCGATTCACTAATCCAGCTGTATGGGATTTCCAACAGACTGTAAAAGGAGCTGTTTGTGGTTCATTGTATCATGTTAATTTCTATAAACCATATTCAAGTTTGATAAATTGGAATTTTCCAGCCAGATTTGTTGATAAGCTAGGTTTTGAGGAAGGCTTAACATCCCTAATGCCGTGAAAATTTTTTCTTTGGCTATTCTAAATATTGTGGATTGCTGACATCTTGGAGGCTTGCAAGACAGGGATACAGATATAAGACACAGAGACAAAATAAGCAAGTTGCAGGAAACCTGACAAATATCTGATAGGAAACTCTAACCCAAACAAAGTTTTATCAGAAACAATTCTGGTATCCACTGATTAAGAAAAAAAAGTTTCAGGATTTCACAGACTCCTTTAATTCCATCTAATGAAAATACGGCATATTTCCAGAATTGTATTTCCTGCCGACTGCCTTTCAAGAATTGGAAACCTTTCATCAGTACTTTTTATCTTCAGAAATAACCTCCCAGACTTAGACATATGTTACTACTACTACTAAAGTAATAACATCTTGCACCACATCTCTTCTATAAATTTATAGAAAAGTTCTTAAATTTTTGAGAATAGCAAAACAACTACATGTTTTTTTCTGTGTTGGAAAATGAGAGCACAGTAACAGTCTGGATAACGTGCAACCAAGTAAAGCAACAGCTGGATGAAGTGGCAAGCTATGATTTCCTGTTGAATGGAAAGAATTTAACTCAGAATTTGAAAAATATGGTACAGTATTGGAAAAATTCATAGGAACAAGAGAAAGCCAAATACGAGCCAAAAAAATGTAAATTTTCACATATTTCTGGAAGATAATATTTCAATGTTACAACTTTCATGTAAGAAATTATTTCCTCCAATCCAAGATGACCCATATGCATATGGTTCAGTGCTGCAGAAAGCCTGCCAAAGGTCACTTTAAGTGAAAAAAAGTAGGGAATACAATTCTTGCTACAACTTCAGATTGCAGAAACAGAAAGAGAATCTTAACATCAGCCAGGAACAAAGAGACGGAACATTGGAAGAAAACAATATTCTATAATTATTCTAAATTTCAATCCAGTAATCCTGGAAAAGTGCTGCAAAAAAGATTACAACAGCAATAAGAACCTTCCAAATATAGATAATTGTCACTGCATGTTCTGTCCTACAAAATATACTGTAAAATATATTGTAACTGACATTTTGAGGCAGATTCAAAATATAGCAAATAGTTTTAACCATGCTAAAAGAGGAAAATAACCCACAAGTTTCAAAGAAATAAGACATCCAAAGTAAAAACTGATTTTCATGTAATTTCTTACAAACTTTGCAATTCCTGTACATGGGATTTTGTTTGCTGGCTGCACATAGTTTGAATATCTGCTTTGAGACATTAACATAAATGCATGTCTAAGTCTATGATATGCCAGCAGAATTAGCCAATTGTATAGGAATATGTAAGTTAGCAGGAAGCATCTTAGAGTAACAAATGTTATACTGGAATAGAGTTAATTCTGATAATGAATAATTTTCTCCCGTATTTTCTTTAGTTTGTGAGACTACTTTACAGATGTGGAAAAGAGAACAGGTGTGAATAGAACCTGGTGTAAATGTAAAGGGCATACAGAAACAACCACAGAAAAAGAATATCATGAATATGGCATACACCTCGCAGTTTAAACAACATATAGCTATGCTTTTTGAACTCCAGTAGCAGTGAGAATTGTCCATTCCTTATGCTGGACACATTTTAATGAAAGCTATTTAATTAATTTAAAATAAGAAGGGTATACATACATAGGGTATGTATATACATACATAGGGTATGTAGTAGAAAAAGCTACGTGATGTATATGTAATACAGTATGGTAATAGAGTATAGTAACATGGAAAAGCCAATGGGAGTCAAGGTAGGAAAGGTACATGAAAAGCTGTGTACATATATTTATTTATTTACATTGAAAATTTACATGTTTTGATGGTTAAAGATACAGAAATCAGGTGGATGCCTAGAAAAATCAAACTCTAGCTTGTTTGAAAAGCAGATATATTTCTGTTAATAGAAATTTACTATGAAACAATAAATATTATATTTATGGTGAAAGAGTGACTTCTGATAATCAGCAGCAGTCATAGCTCTTGTAATTGTGTTTTTAATGATTTCTGATATCTCAATTTTTTTTTAATCTGTGGACTAGTTTTTCAAAATAACATAATTTTTTATTAATAAACATTTTCTTTCCTTTGAAATCTTTTCAACTTTTAGAAGGATAAATTGCAGTCAGTTTATTTTCTCTAGAGAATACTTTATGAAAATATTGAGGTTTGAATCTATGTCCAGAACAGATGTTCTTATTTTTATGCAGAGATGATAAACTTAAATTTAATACAGTATGATAGTTTCTGGGCAACTGAGAAAGACTGTAACAATTTTAAATCAGCATTCTGAGTTATCTGAAGCAGCACTGTATTTACCTTACTTATTGGCACAAGCTGCGTTATTGTTTTCTTTGGCCATTTGTCAAAACAAGATGTATCTATTTTCTTTATGACTGCCCCACAGTCCACTTGCACCAGACAGAGTAACTGAAATTCATTTCCTCCAGTGGCCAAGCTGTATATCTGATTTATCATTGGTTGAAGTGAAGCTGTACTCCGGGATCAGGTAATTTAGGATCTCCATGTGAGACAAAGGAGTGGCTCACAGCATAAGTGTTATATAAGCACCGACCTGGCAGTGTATTTGTACTGTGATAAACTTTAACCACGTTAGTGGCTTTAAGAATTCCACTGAGAAAATCTGTGTATTTGAATATAAGGGCCACCTGGACTATGGCCTTAAATCTAACTGATTTCATAGACTAGTAAAATGGTATACTGTTGTGCATACAGATACATGTTTTCATAATAAATAGAAGAATATTATAATTATTCATCATTATCATGATGTTTAATAATAAAAAAGAAAATAATTTTTTTTACCACACATACTGTGTAACTGAAGGTACATGATTCACACTCTGGTGTAAGCAGTTTGCAACCATCTTTTTTGTTGTAGAAAACTGCAACAATTTCATAAAAACAGTAATGTACTGTAGTTCATTCTTTGGTTTCATTATGGACTGTGATACTTTATAAAACAAAAATCAGAAAATGGATTCTCTATATATTGAATTAGAAAGCAAATATAATAAAAAACACAGAGCAAACAAACATCAAAGGGAAACCAAGAAATATAGTCAATGAAAAAAAAAGATTTAATTTCAGTACAATATTTATCCAATATCTATTTCATGTTTTTTTCTCCAGTGTAATAAATATTCATATTCTAAACATTCTCAAAAAAGAAGCTGCTAGGAGTGCTTGATACAAATCTGAAAAAATCCCCAAAACATAAGAAGTGATCAAAGAGCCAGATCTATAATAGTTAAAATTATTTTTTACAATTTGCATTCATTCATGGAGACACAAATCAGAAATGTTCCTGCCACAATAATGACTTCCATCTAAATTGTCAAAATCCTTTACACAGATATTATTATGAATTTGATTAAATGGCCGAAAAGAATAATTAAAAAAAAAATAAAAAAGCTTTTAACCCTGTAAAACTGGAAGAGCTTAATATTTAGGTATTTTTTAAAATGGCACTTTTTTAATTTACCAATTCAAATGTCACTTAGTTGCTGTATTTTATGGAAAAAATAGATTGTTCCCTGAACAGATATTTAAAAAAACTACTTCCTAAGTCTCCTAAAAAAATTAGCACCATCTTTACATCCTGGTGTAAATTTCACATCGACTTTTGCTTACTCTTCTCAGTTCAGTGTTGTAACAATTACTGTAGTAATTAAAGTAGATACTGTGTTTGAGTTGTTTTCTTTAAGTGATAAACCTTATTTATTTGATCTTTTAGGAAGTTTAAATCTTATTAGGATTGGCAATCTTTCTGTTAGCTTAAATAGGCAAACAGTAGTTCCTTAAGGTGCTGCATAAGTGAATTAAAGTGGTTTGAGATCTGGTGTCATGAGTTGTAACAGTTTTATTCTTGCTGAGACAGCCATAGTGTTACCTGACACGGGACAAAAAAAGGGAAAAAACCTACTGACAATCTGTTTGTCATAGCATATTGTCACATTTTGTACTGTGTCTGCCTCTTTGACCTCAAACCCCTTTATTTGTTGCCTTCAAGGGGCACACTGCAATCAGTTGCCTACCTGTATTTGGGGCTTTCAGACAACATTGCACTTTAGAGCAACAGTGCCTAAAACATAAATGGATTTATTCTTCTATAATGTGATCTTTACTACTTTGTAGTAAAGAAACATATAGGGGTCCTTTTTCAGGGCCCCACTTGGGGTTCTTTAATGGCATAGACTAGACTAGACTATTTCATTTGGAAGAGACCTACAATGATCATCTCATTCAACTGCCTGACTACTTCAGGACCGACCAGAATTTAAAACTTGGCATTAAGGGCATTGTCCAGATACCTCTGGTAGCTTCTAGTGTCCTTAACTTTGAGCTTTTGAAACACCAACTCTATGTTTTTAGACACTTCCAATAATTTAAAAATTTGGAATCTTCAAGCTCTTAAGTGAGGATCTTCCTTTTTATCTAATCATTTTAATATAAAGCTAGATGAATGCCTAAATAAATACATTTAATTAATGACAATTTACCCACTAAGGCTGAATAGGAAAAGTTCCCATGTATTTCAGTGATAGCAATAATAAGCTTAGTTTTTTATTGTTCTTGGGTTTTGCACAAGTTGGATTCAAGTGGAGTTTAAATCATGACAGATGTTTTGAAATAGACTGTAGGAGCTCTGAACAATATAATCAGAACTTTTAATTTTGTATTCCTAAGCTGTTTCTCATCAGAATACATCTTATAATTTTCAGAAATTATTTTCTTAATAGAGGAGAACCTGAATTCACTGTGCATAAGAAATTACCATCCTGACCATTTATGTCATGTACTCATGTAGAATGCTGCTACAGGACGGAAAACTGCATGGAAAAATTTATACTAATGTACTTTGTCCTAGTGATAGTTTGAAGGATCCAGATTTTATTAAAATATTTAAAATGGGTGTGTGACCTATGAAATTTTATATTTCATCTCTATAATTTGTTTTCATACATAGGTTTCATAAACACTCCTGTCATTTATATTTTTATTAATTATATAACATTTTAATTGCTCTGGGTAGTTCCAAACAGTCTCTCAGAATATCTGCTAAAATGGATAAAGGGACATTTTTAATAATGTTTCGATGAGTAAGATCAAAGCAAACTAAATGAAATATCTATTCCTAGGCCAAATTGTTTCATCAACCTTCTCATTCTCTAATTCATAGTTAAGTTATCATCTTATTAACTTTCTCACTCCTTCCCTCTAGCTAAAGCTGTGATGTCAGCCCCATCACATTACTAATGCAAGGGTTTTTTCATGTTCCAGACTGTTTCTTCTAAGTCACCCTCTTATTCAGATCGCTTACAGAATATCCTCTTTCTATTCAGTTTCTTCTGCTGGGTATTGATTAAAAAAACATTGAAGAAATAATAGAACTGGTATAGCTAATGAACAATGACAAAAGAAAAGAGTGAAAGCTGGTAGAGCAAAAGAAAAGGAGGTAGAGAAAGAAAGGACAAAAGAGTGCTCAGACAGCAGCAAATAGATTGTTACAAAGATACATTTCCAGAGATATAGGGGGAAAAAAAACTTGAAAGAAGGAAAAAAAGACTATGAAAGAAGCTGGAGAATGTGAAGACAAGATCAGCTGAAAACATCCAGTAAAGACCAAAGGAAACTGAACATTCTGGATACAACAGTGGTTCTGGATGTTTATAATTACACAGACATCAACTTCTGGGCCAGTGAACTTAAAATTTTTAAATGCAATGGCAAGTAGCAAGCAAACAAAATGTTTGTTGCCACAAATTAATTCATTTGCATCTTTGTAGTTTAAATGCAAAACAAAAACATAGTTGTAAACAGCTAAGTTAAGATTAGATATATATTATCACAATCCTCTAAAAGTTCTATTTAACTCAGGAGGAAAGTTGCTTAAAAGTTATTCCAGCTAATGAGTTCTTGGCAAAGTTAGAGGCCAAGTTAAATTTTTTTCCAACTCTTTATCTCATACCGCTTTTCAGTTGTTAAAGAAGTTATAAGAATAGTCCTGTTTTGGGTTTTTTTTGTCAGGCTCCAACAGTTCACTCTCACAGGAAGACAGTCCTGTGTCTGATTAGTGATTTTCACTTGAAATTGATTCACGCTGGTAAGAAACATCATGTCAGTCTCCAAATATTTCTGAAATAATATTCTGAAACCTCCAGCCTGTTACTTCAGATGCTTAAGCCATTCAAGTTAAGAACTCATCTTCATCCTCAATGCAAGGGCAGCTTATTGGCATGAATCACCTCTAAAACTGTTTGGGAGTATGTACATATTTTTCCCCTAAGAAAATGTCATTTTGGCAAAAATAAAACCTTTTTGGAAGAACATTTTCATTGGAAAAGTATTTCTTAGACCCAGACAACAATTTCTAGCCAAATCTGTGGAAAAAATAGATCCAGCTTACACTTGCTAATTATCCATAAGACTGCAGTGAGGTTGGTAAAACACTGAGTTCTTGCATTGTAGTAAACACCACAAACACTGGGAATATCTTCTCTGCTTTATTGTGCTTTACCACATTTCATAAATAATGAACTGTTTATTGAGTTAAAGCAGTGCAGTAATATGAGTCAATCTCTAAGAGGTTCACTGTACAGCTAATTTATGTGATAGTTAATTTCAGATCCCCTCATACCATTTTTCTTGTGTTATTCTGTTTCTGGAAGGATGATTCTTAGACATGTTTAGAAACAAAATTAAATATATAATTCTTGTATTTAAATGGTTCAGCAAATTTCCAAATACTTTGTGAACATAACAGAATATTCTCACTAACAGCAAACTATTGGGAACTGGATGAACTTTGAAATACACCTACTTGCTATTCATTTTTCCTGGTAGATGTGGCTGATCACTTGACTCTCATGGTGTTTTTTTCTGCTTTCTGGCTTACTGACAGAAGCTCTTTAAGCAGAAAGAAAATAACATCTGGACATCCCAGTGAATTGTCACTGCGAATTCATCTACATTTCATGAACATTTGGGGATGCCACTAACATTGAAAATATCTATCAGTACTCATTCAAGTACTTAGGAGGGTAATAAAATACCTGTAGAGTGAACTCTTTGCTCTTAAATACATGAATGAAGATTGTATAATTCAAGCGGTTCCCTCCATTTCCAGAAAGAGAGCTCTACTTTCTTAACCAACTGTTGAGCAAGAAAAGTGTTTGGCTATTGTTACTACATGGACAGCGAAAAAGCTGCTGAATGTCAACAGAAAATTCTGGACTCCAGTGTCTAGGGTAATTTCTCCAGCCAAAGAAAGTTGTCCTTACTCTGTGGGAATCTTTCTAGGTAACACTGATCTAGTGTCAGCTACATTCTCAGTAGGTATCTCTACCATGTGGATCTCCAGAAAGAAATGCTAACAGTACTGCAAGTAATATATGGTTTTCAGTGTATAAAATCATCACTTTTCTTTATGCAAATATGCATTAACAGAATCAGTAAATTATGACTTAACAGAAGCTTGTTGGGAAATTTTTCTTTGCTATTTATGTTAATTAGATCAAAATTTCAGCCTCCTAGAGGAAATAGGTGAATAAAACATCTATGTAATTTCTGCTCAGTACTTGGTAGAAAATGCAGTTGCCTTTTTTCCTCTTGTAATTTCCTCAAAAATTAGTTGTCTGGAGCAGTGCTTTTTGCATAAAAGAGAATGGTAAAAGAGGAGATTAAACTACATCTTCTATCAATCAGTACAATAACATGTATAAGCAAAAAAATACTTTGAAATATATTTATTTTTAACAAAATAAAGATTTTGGTTTTCAACAGCTCAAAGTTTCCATGGAGAACAATACTTTAGGAAACAATGTTGCTATTGTCAAAATCTGTTTTCCATCAAAAATCAATGTTTCTAAAACCAATATTAGCATAAACTGAAGTTTTAATACTAGAACAAACTTATTCCCGGTAGTTATTGCAATCCTTTCTCTTTGGAAAGTGTATTTTCAAAACACGCAAAATAATTAGGATAACTGAGTCAACATAGTGTTTCCTATCACAAGATTCAACAGGTTAGAGAATTTTGACCAGCTAGTTGAGCACAAATAGTCCAGGTATATCAGTAGATAGCAGCTGTTCTTCCATAACATTTCTATCTTTTTGGTCCTTTCCTTGATAAATTTTTGTCTGTGAACCTTCAATTTTTAAAAATGTGTCCTAATTATTACTTAAACTGGTATGAGCATTCTATCATAATTTCCCTTTTGCTTAGTTAACTTAATACCAGCTTTCTATGCTATACAGAAATGTTCAACCTGGCCTTGATCCTGCTTCCTGATTCTTTCATTTTGCCTAATATCCTCATAGTGTGCAAAAAAATAATAATGGCAAAATTTTAATATAACCCTTAATAATTCTCCCTTGCTTGAATTTGAATATTTCTACAAAAAAAAAAAAAAAAAAAAAAAAAAAAAAAAAAAAAAAAAAAAAAAAAAAAAAAAAAAAAAAAAAAAAAAAAAAAAAAAAAAAAAAAAAAAAAAAAAAAAAGAAAAAAGAAAAAAAAAGATAATTTATACTGAAAGTATTTATACCAGTTAAAACAAAACATACAGCTGCTGTGGCAAGGAAACCTATTTTCATAGAACTTGGAACCTACAGATCTTCTCTGTCACTCAGAATGTGAATTCCAGTATTTCAGTTTGCGCTTGGAGCTAGGAGACTTTTCAGTGAGGTGGACACTTAGGTAAATGCAGTGCGGAGGATCAGCAATAAAGTATAAAATCACCATTGGTTTCAATGTGTGCAAAGTGGGACAAAAATCAGAGGCCACTGATCAGCCTTTTAGTAGCCAGGCAGTTGGGTTTTATTTTGTAAGCTTTATTCAATCAATGCCAAGCACATGATAAGTATAAATAATAATCCCTTCCGTGTGAATGTTGCTTCTACTGGCAATCTCATCAAGATCTCTGTTGAAATTTGTCCTTGGAGTATCTCTGGTTACAACTATCAAATAATAATTTAGAAATCACAGAATCCTATCATTATCATAATTGTAGATAACACTTGGCCATGTGAAAGAATGGATCGCTGATATTTTCCAGTGGGAAGTAGAAAAAGCAGTATATAAATATGTGAACAGTTCCATATTAAGTATATTTAAAAAAAAATTGTTGACATGGCAACCTTTTTCCATTAACAGAGAGGAGAGATGAGGATGAGAAACATATGCAGGAAAAGACACAGGACTTAAAATAGGCACAAGAGAAATGTAAAAATTACGAGTGTATTGCACACAACTAATCAGGCAAATCGCCAGGTTAATCTTTCTTTCCCTCTTTGTCCCTTAATGAAATGTCGTCTGTTTTTGAGAGTAAATAGCTTCGTAACACAGTTTCACATCCAGATAGAAACAAAGCCGAGGGTGAATGCAAAGCTTTAGACATGAAGTACAGATGAAGGAAGGTTCTGTTTTAGAAATTCCAGCCAAAATCCTTCTCTCCAACATTTTTCCTTCAGTCTTGCTTTATGGCTTTCATATTGTCTGGAAAGAAAAGCAACATTTTGTGTTTTTTCTTTCTCTTCATACCATGTTGTTACCAAGCATCTGTTGCAGAAGTAAGGCACAGTTCTAACATTCAGAGATATTTCTAACTTTTTGTTAGAATTTCTGATAGTATTATCTCTAATAAAGTTGTGAAATCAGTGGCTTTGTACCTTTCCAGCTTCACCAAGTTTCATTTTAATGAGGTTTCAAATAAACCTCAGAAGTTTAAAATCTCTTATGTCGTTCCAGTGCTCTTGCTAGTAAGTAAGGCCATGCATTCTCACACCTGATGCAAACATAACTAGCAAACTGAGAAAGTGGAAATTTAAGGCATATTCAAAATTAAAAATATTTGTATTAAAATAATATGTTTTCCCACCAGAGAAGCTGAGGTTATTGAATTACTACCTCATTTTTTGGAAAGAAATGAAGAAAAGTTATTTATAAGTTCTTTGTCTCCACTTACCTACATAATGTGCAAAATAAAAAGGCAGTCAATGAAGTTGTATAAGCTAATGTTGAAGCACTGGGCTGAGATTAAGCACCTTGAGTTACTTATCCACAGCTCAGATGACCTCTGTTCAACATTCTCACCTCCTGAATTCCATTCTAATTCTTCCTAGACTATTTTTAAGGGTATACGTTTGGCTAGCTTAACTAATGACTGCAGAGTTTGCATGGGATTTTAAAAAGTCAAATGTTGCACTTTTTGTACATCTAAAAAGTGCAGTGTGTCCAAATATGTAATCTTTAGATTCTGTATTTTATAAAAAGGGACTAATAATGATATCTACTTCAAAGGTATGTTGGAAGAGTTAATACAATAAAAATGAAAAAATGTCCAGACATTTAATATCAGCAGATTCATACATAAACCTGACCTGTACAGGTTGTTTCAAAATAATTTCTATAGTCAAATTAGCAGTAGACATATTCTCTAAATGAGCTAGTGCAAAGAACAGTTTAGGTTAAAGATTTTGGTTGCTGTAATGAGCAGACACGGGTCTATTCCACTGTCTTTCATTTACTTGACTAGACACTGCAAAAGGGCATATAGGTACATACAAATATATATATATATATATATATAATTTATTTTATTTTATTTCCTGACTTATTTGGTGGGAGATGCCTGGAAGAGATTGCATTCTAGACTGATGGTGCTAGTGACATGTTAATCTGACCAAAACTGCAGTGCTATTACTGTTAAAATAATAAAAAGTTGTAAGTTTCTGAACTCTTCCAGTCTCTACTTTGTTTTTTTCTTGCTGTCAAAAAACTCAAGAAAAATGCCAGAAACCAAGAATTCATAATCCTGTGCTCAAGGATTGCTAAGTGTAATGGTAGTGTTGGAACATGAATAAGACAGAAATAGAAGTTACATAAACAACAGAGCTGACCTCTTTTTATCAGCGTTTACTAGAACAAATACTGTGCCTGAAAAAAGACAGATAAAGTCAAAATATGACCAAAAATAAAGCTGCCACATTTCAGTTAAAAGATACCTGGAGATAGACATATGGTTGGATTTTCACTCAGGTTTCTCAAAAGTACTGTAGTGATAACAGAGACCACTTTGGGCACTTAACTACCCATTTAGGCTACACTGGTATCAAAAACTGCCACCTTTCTCCAAGGACAGGTACATTCTCCCTGCATTTCAGTTTCTGTCTATGAGTTTGTGTTCACAATATCAGTTCTGATTCCAGCCTGCTGCTATCTTAACTGAAGTTCAGTGCCAAAGGAAGACTCCTAACCTAAGCTCAGTAGACTCAATTTTGTAGGTGTGTTCTGACCATAAATATGGAAACAGATTAGAATAAAATTGCTCCAGGTATTGGTCAACTCTTTTTACTTTTAGCCATATTGTAAGTGCAGAACACCTAGAAACTTTTATAGTAAAAACACTTTCTGTAGGATAAGTGACCTCATCTGAAATTCCTGTGACAAACTGGACAAAGTATGGATTTGAAGCAATGTCCTGAGTATTTGATCTGGGCCATTTGTTACACAAGAGCTGTTTGTTTCTGCTTATCCCCTCTGTTTTGCTTTCCCATTCTGCCTGTACATACACAAATAAGTAAAACTGGAATTTATCACCTTGCTTCCAGGAAAGGAGTGCACAGGTTTAGGACTGCATCCTACTTCCAGGCCAGTTCAAGAGAAAGTTTTTATGGTCCTTTCTAATGCATATAATTAGGTGAAATGCAGCAGTTACTGATTTCACTAGGTTTTCACTGCATTAAAATTAGTAGACAACTGTATAAGTATTTCAGAATATTAAAATATTCAATTCATATCTATCTGCTTGGAAAATCAAATAAATAAAATTTAAAGATATACTGGGTAAATTAGTAAGTGAATGTGAGGCCCCAACAACCAAGATGAATACAGATATTGGATTAAATGCCATTAGCTCATTCTTTATAGCATCAGAATTGAAATTATTATTAACTATGCTGTGTACAGCATAGCTGTGCTTCTGTTGACAAATATTGAAAAGAAAATGGCCGTGTTTTCAAAAATGACTAATTTTCAAATAATATTGAATAAAATACCGTGGGAGTGATTTGGGTACCTAAACAGAGATGTCTGTTGTCACTGACACCATTCTTGTTCTTGTCTATAAGGGCACTCACCAATTAGCCATAGTCTCAGTACTATGCCTGCTCAACTTTTATAGACCATGGTTTTCCAAAGTTAATAATTCAACTTTAATTAATTATGAGGCCATTATTTCCTTCAGTTACCTCAGTGGTCTTTCCCTCTCCCTCCATATGCCACTCTCACTAACTTGAAATATTCCTTTTTGATGCTCTCTCTGCTGCGATAGTAGTTTAATAATAATCAACAAATTAAAACCATTGTTTTCTAGAAATTGCACAGGTTGTTAATCTATTTCTTTCTTTCTCATTCACACCTTCCACATTTCAATTTTTGCTTTCTTTGTTTGAGCAGGAACTATTTTCTTTCTTACTTCTCTATCCAGTGTGCTCCATAATGGTGCCTTCATTCATAAATAAATATTTTGGTGTTAGAATAATAATGAATAACCAGGCTATGTATCCATAGTGCTGTCAGGTATATTATATACTATAATAAAGTTACTCTTATATGCTGAAGACTAATTTCATTAAGGACTTTATGGAGCTGCTGTAAACAAGAATTCCAAAGGGGCAGAAAATGGCACCTAACACTATTTGCCTGGCACCAAGCAGAGTTTAAACCCACTGGAAATATTCTCCAACAAAGTTCAATCTGTCTATGAGCTCCTTTCCATCTAATGCCTTTTTTCTTTAAGTCACCCTTCTTCCTTCAGAAGGGAGAAAACAAACAAGTAGCTTCTCAAAGCAGTTCACAGAGAATGCCATTTATAGTGACCTTTCCTGGACTTTACCAGTACTCACTGGAGATACAAAATATCTGGAGAGAACATTAGTGTGAAAGGTTTTTCTGTTTAGGATAGAATTTTGGCTAGAATAGCTCCCAAACTCTGTAAGGGAAGATGCTGTAACATTGGCTGAAGTACTGAAAAAGTCTGGCTTTGCATTTACTACCCAGACAGACAGACAAAATTTCATAAAAAATGTCATGCTGAGTAAATAACTGAAGTACTTCATATTTCTGCTGTTAACATTTGTGCAATTTCTGGTATTGTCCCATTCTAACAACATGCATAATACCTCCTAGCACAGACTGAAGTATGTCTGCATTTCCCAGCTGATAACTGAATTCCATACTGGTGTACTGGTAAGAGTCAGATATGGATGTGACAGGAAATTATTTAGTTGTCCTTGAAAAGATCTTATTTTAGAAACAATTGGTGCTTTGGAAGGAATATGGAAACAGTCTAGACTATAGGAAAGAACTTTTGTCTTGTTTGAAATCACTAAATATTCAAATATTTAGACATGCTAAGTAGAGCTGTTTTAAAACAGAACTACTTTAATTCCGATGCCCAGCTCTTACAAGTGGAATGGAAGAGCCATCCTTTAATGGAAAAATGCAAAGCATGCATTTGCATTGCCTAAAGGAGGACACTTTAAAGAAAAAATGAGGCACGGAGTCTTCTGTGTTGCTACATTTACAATTCAAAGAAGCATTTCAATTTTTTTTTTTAAAGGCATTGTTGGACATTGCATTCACATCAAGAAACAGTTTCAACCTCACTTACAATTTGTTACTGTGTAGGATAGAAGCATTGTTCCAACACATTTCATATGTTACATTGTTATAGAGACCATGAACATAATGTTTTAATATTGTGTAACACATTACAGTGATTCAGTAATATTTGCTAGAGGTAAATACAGAATTCATCTTCAGCCCAGTTTTTATTACTAAACCACAAATAATGAGGAGATATGTTGGCTGACCTGAGCAGCTCTGTTCCAGATTCAGATCCTTTGGAAAAGGAATTATTTTCCATTTTTAGTTACTTGCATTTTCTCTAAACCGATTATTTTCCATGGAAAACACTCATTGATTAGCACAGTGACTGAGAAACACACCTACGCATGACTGTTCTCTAATGTTCTGTGAGTTTGAGGCCTGCCTTCTGAGTCAGAGAAAAACAGTGGTTTAGGTCAAGCAAAGCACACTGACATCAAAATCTCTCTGCAAACAATTTTACAGCAAATACTTTTCATTGGTTGAGATTATCAGATGTTTACTTTGGGGTTTATCCACAAAAATCTTTCAATTAGTATTTGCAGAAGCAAATTGGCTACTGCAAAATGCTGCCAAGGACTACTTTTTGCAGAAGTTGGTTTGAAATTAAAAGCAGGAAGTGAGATAAAAAAAATCTTTGAAACATGCAAAGTGCTAACACAAGTTTTACTTGTGAAATTTATACTGCAAACTCTCATGTAAAGTGAAAAAAAAAAGAAAAAAATATTTGAAACATGATTTTTAAAGATATAAATTCCAAATCTAATTGTGATTCAACTTTCTTCAATAGAAATAGCATAAGTTGTTCCTTGAGAAATATTCTAACAATGAATAATTTGTTTAGACTTCTTGGTCTTTCTATTCAATAAAATAACAAAATGTCTTGTTAGAAAATGAAGTATTTTCATATAATCCAAAAATATAATTTATTATAAAGGAAAATCTGCTGAACAAGCAATAGTTGTTTCTTCTCCTAATTCGACTTCTCTACCCCAAAATTAAACATGTATGAAATACAAAAAATGCTATTTTGTGCTGAAAGAAATTCCCCAGTGTTTTAAAAAATCCTCTAATACAAATAACTGCACAGATATTGTGGCATTGCTAGATCTTGATATCATCATTATTATAAAGTGGACTTTGAGCAAAATGACAGAAACCCCATCCTAATAATGTTCAAGCTTGGTCAGACACAGAATTATACAAACACTGATAGAGCTGAGCTAGAAGTTCTAGGAAGTTTTTCTGCCTGTAATTCTGGGGACATCCTGCCAAGAGGTGAGATTGTTTTTCTGGCTCTAAGAAAAGTAAGAGAGGTCTCTGGATGCTTGCCCTTTCTGTAAATTAAATATCATTATTAAATACTTTATGAAATATCTGGTCCATTAACACTGTAATTAGGATTAGGATTTTTGTGGTCCATTAACACTGTAATTAGGTTAGGATTTTTGTGTGTAGTTAATTGGGAGAACCCTTGTCTAAAATGATTACCCATGCAAACCAGAACTCCCTTATTTCTATGTTTTCCTCCCCATTTCATTTAGTATCCAGTAAGTACAGCAGTTAATTTACAGATAATCCCTTTTGCACTGGATCTTTTATATCCAGTATCCAGAAATCACTTCTATATATATTTTTGCTGTAGAATGGCTTCACTGTGTTTTAGAAGCCCAGCATTGAAAAGCTCTACATTTGTACACTTCCTTGAAAATCAGAAAACTAGTGACATTTTACACCCAAGGAAACCCCCATAATTATGGAAAGTGCCTTAGCAGTTTTGCTAGTCACAATTAGCAAGTAAAAGTAGGTGAAAGCAAACACAAGATTTAAAAAGCAGATTGGGAAATAGATTATACTTTCTGAAGAGTCAGCTTTTACTTTCCCTAACTCTACCAGTTGCCTGTAAGTAGGGGAATAGAAGTATTATATCTCCTATTATATTCTAGTATGTACATGTATGCACTATGTATTTTAAATACAGAGTATGGAAACTATTGCTGCAGATAGCTGTATATCCATAATTACTAGGAATGTTCTTTGAAGTTTGACTATAATAATATTTGAAAAATAGAAACCCATCATATCGTGATAAGTAAAACTAAGCCTGTATTTATCACATTTTTTGCAGAAAAGCAAAATATAATAAGTAATATGAACATTCATAAACAACAACAAAAATCCAATCTCATATCACAAATCAAATGAGTAAAAAAATGTCATAGTCTCTCATTTTTTTAATTTCAACTGATCTCAGTAAAAACCATAAACTACAGAACAG
>NW_020955788.1:74020-76404 GCF_003031625.1 Empidonax traillii
TGCTACATTTACAATTCAAAGAAGCATTTCAATTTTTTTTTTTTTTTTTTTTAAAAGGCATTGTTGGACATTACATTCACATCAAGAAACAGTTTCAACTTCACTTACAATTTGTTACTGTGTAGGATAGAAGCATTGTTCCAACACATTTCATATGTTACATTGTTATAGAAACCATGAACATAATGTTTTAATATTGTGTAACACATTACAGTGATTCAGTAATATTTGCTAGAGGTAAATACAGAATTCATTTTCAGCCCAGTTTTTATTACTAAACCACAAATAATGAGGAGATATGTTGGCTGACCTGAGCAGCTCTGTTCCAGATTCAGATCCTTTGGAAAAAGAATTATTTTCCATTTTTAGTTACTTGCATTTTCTCTAAACCGATTATTTTCCATGGAAAACACTCATTGATTAGCACAGTGACTGAGAAACACACCTACGCATGACTGTTCTCTAATGTTCTGTGAGTTTGAGGCCTGCCTTCTGAGTCAGAGAAAAACAGTGGTTTAGGTCAAGCAAAGCACGCTGACATCAAAATCTCTCTGCAAACAATTTTACAGCAAATACTTTTCATTGGTTGAGATTATCAGATGTTTACTTTGGGGTTTATCCACAAAAATCTTTCAATTAGCATTTGCAGAAGCAAATTGGCTACTGCAAAATGCTGCCAAGGACTACTTTTTGCAGAAGTTGGTTTGAAATTAAAAGCAGGAAGTGAGATTAAAAAAACCTTTGAAACATGCGAAGTGCTAACACAAGTTTTACTTGTGAAATTTATACTGCAAACCCTCATGTAAAGTGAAAAAAAAAAAAAAGAAAAATATTTGAAACATGATTTTTAAAGATATAAATTCCAAATCTAATTGTGATTCAACTTTCTTCAATAGAAATAGCATAAGTTGTTCCTTGAGAAATATTCTAACAATAAATAATTTGTTTAGACTTCTTGGTCTTTCTATTCAATAAAATAACAAAATGTCTTGTTAGAAAATGAAGTATTTTCATATAATCCAAAAATATAATTTATTATAAAGGAAAATCTGTTGAACAAGCAATAGTTGTTTCTTCTCCTAATTCGACTTCTCTACCCCAAAATTAAACATGTATGAAATACAAAAAATGCTATTTTGTGCTGAAAGAAATTCCCCAGTGTTTTAAAAAATCCTCTAATACAAATAACTGCACAGATATTGTGGCATTGCTAGATCTTGATATCATCATTATTATAAAGTGGACTTTGAGCAAAATGACAGAAACTCCATCCTAATAATGTTCAAGCTTGGTCAGACACAGAATTATACAAACACTGATAGAGCTGAGCTAGAAGTTCTAGGAAGTTTTTCTGCCTGTAATTCTGGGGACATCCTGCCAAGAGGTGACATTGTTTTTCTGGCTCTAAGAAAAGTAAGAGAGGCCTCTGGATGCTTGCCCTTTCTGTAAATTAAATATCATTATTAAATACTTTATGAAATATCTGGTCCATTAACACTGTAATTAGGATTAGGATTTTTGTGGTCCATTAACACTGTAATTAGGTTAGGATTTTTGTGTGTGGTTAATTGGGAGAACCCTTGTCTAAAATGATTACCCATGCAAACCAGAACTCCCTTATTTCTATGTTTTCCTCCCCATTTCATTTAGTATCCAGTAAGTACAGCAGTTAATTTACAGATAATCCCTTTTGCACTGGATCTTTTATATCAAGTATCCAGAAATCACTTCTATATATATTTTTGCTGTAGAATGGCTTCACTGTGTTTTAGAAGCCCAGCATTGAAAAGCTCTACATTTGTACACTTCCTTGAAAATCAGAAAACTTGTGACATTTTACACCCAAGGAAACCCCCATAATTATGGAAAGTGCCTTAGCAGTTTTGCTAGTCACAATTAGCAAGTAAAAGTAGGTGAAAGCAAACACAAGATTTAAAAAGCAGATTGGGAAATAGATTATACTTTATGAAGAGTCAGCTTTTACTTTCCCTAACTCTACCAGTTGCCTGTAAGTAGGGGAATAGAAGTATTATATCTCCTATTATATTCTAGTATGTACATGTATGCACTATGTATTTTAAATACAGAGTATGGAAACTATTGCTGCAGATAGCTGTATATCCATAATTACTAGGAATGTTCTTTGAAGTTTGACAATAATAATATTTGAAAAATAGAAACCCATCATATCGTGCTAAGTAAAACTAAGCCTGTATTTATCACATTTTTTGCAGAAAAGCAAAATATAATAAGTAATATGAACATTCATAAACAACAACAAAAATCCAATCTCATATCACAAATCAAATGAGTAAAAAAATGTCATAGTCTCTCATTTTTTTAATTTCAACTGATCTCAGTAAAAACCATAAACTACAGAACAG
>NW_020955788.1:76738-107766 GCF_003031625.1 Empidonax traillii
ACTAAGCCTGTATTTATCACATTTTTTGCAGAAAAGCAAAATATAATAAGTAATATGAACATTCATAAACAACAACAAAAATCCAATCTCATATCACAAATCAAATGAGTAAAAAAATGTCATAGTCTCTCATTTTTTTAATTTCAACTGATCTCAGTAAAAACCATAAACTACAGAACAGAAGGACACTCCAATCTATTTTCTGAGATAACAGTAATGTAAACAATAAGAAATATATACAGCCTTGGGAAAAAAAGTAAGTGCCAACTTCCCACTGAATGCCTGGCAAGAACTACCAGCAGCAGTGTCACTGGGCCTTTCAAAATGTACAGCTATCAAAACATCTCCAAAACTGCCCCAGAATAATGTAATCTTAAGAATGTCCAGTGATGGATTACAAGTCTAGAATTAGACTTTGGATCTTCACCGGAGAGCAACAGAAGTTAAAATACAAATTGAATGGGGCTATTGGATGAAAAAAAAAAAATCAACACCACTTTGGCATCAGTTTTGAAAGGTATCTGTTTACACACATTCATGTTTTCATATTGCATCAAAAACTAAAAAAAAATGTGTACTTGCTTCTGTTTCAAGAGATATCTTAAGGTGAGTTATTCCTTATATTATGTTAGAATTATTCTAATTTTTGCTTATAGGAAATCTATCTTCCCAGAAGGATTTTCTCAAGTAGCAGGCATCTTTTTTCTAGAGAAAGATGATTTTTCAGACCTTGTCGAATCCAGTCTTTTCATGAGCCAGAATAAAGACACATTCATGACTTTCAAGACTTTACGGTCCATTCTTGAAACTTTTAGAAGAGTCTGTTGGCTGAACTCGGGAATTAATGCTATGTGGATTAACTAAATTCTTTCTGTCATTTCCAGAAATGATAAGTATTATGTATTAAAATAAAATAAACACTATTTTGGAAAGAATAACCAAACAACAACCATAATGACACCATCAAAAATTAACTGGACTATGCTAAAATTATCATAAGATGTACAATTTAATCTGAAGGTTCTTAGATGCTTGAAATTCACTACAGTCTTTAGTCTCAAAATAAGTTTTATGTGAAGTATTATTTTACCATTTATTTTCAGAGGTTAATTAGGTATAGAATTAAGCCTTTATAGTTTTTCATATAAAAGAGTACTTGCCTATCTGATTGAAGGAATCACTGTCATCATGGAATGCCTAATATGTGGGAAAATATTCCTCATATCTAAGCTTTCTGGTAGATGTGTCATGAAAGATTCACAATTCAGGGAAATTGGGATTTTGTCTTGTTTTAGCAACTTTTCTTAGTGAAACAAAGTTACAAGCAGTGTAAAATCTATGGTACTACCATTTAGCTTTTTCTCATGGTCTTCACATATTTTGTTGCCATGTACTATTTACATAAATTACAAAGGGGTTCTAGCAAAATGTTCAAGATTTATCAGAACAGTTAATGATTAAATTTAAGCTATTATTTTAAGCATACACCTCTAGAAAAAATCTGGGATTTGTTTTTGTAAAAAAATATTGCTATTAAAAGTTTGTCTTTTAGAAAAATACTTTATCAAAATTATGTGTACATAGATTCCACTGCATATGGAAACAGTTTACACATAATTTGTCACTGTATGTAAATTAAGATTTTTTTCCAATTTTAAAAGTTCTCTTTAGGCATCAGATTACACACTGTGCTAAGATAAGTAAAAAGGAGTGTGTACTTGCTCCTGTTTTAACAGATACCTTGAACTGGGTCATTATAATATGTTAGTCATAACAAAATTATTCTAACTTTCACTTAAAAAAAATCAGTCTTCCCAGGAGGATTTTCTTAGGTGACAAGCATCTGGCTGTTTATCTAGGGAAAGCTAATTCTTCAGATAATTGTGCCAAATCCAGTCCTTTCATGGGTCATAAGGAGACAAACTGTCAAAGTTTATAAATAAACTTCTGGATTATTTCTAGCTTCTGAATAAAAGCCAAAAGGCAATGCACTCAGTCATTAAAATGTTTTGAGAGAAAAATTAGCAGATACAGGAAGTAATTAAAGTGTCTGATAAATTTCAATATCTGCAAAAATATCCTGCCTGTTCAGGTGGATATTTTCAAGAGTAAGTGATTAAAGAACTTATCAATCTTCAATAACATCATTTGGTTAAGTCTCTTTTCTGTGTGTATGAAGTCTAGTTGGCAAATTTGTTCACTGAGCCTGACATGTTTTGTTTTATATGCATATAGATGTCATGTCAACTATGAAGTGGACAATCCTTTGTAAATAACATTAGAGAAAGACTGAGATTTGTAAACTGGTCAGTGGCAAATTATGTGGGATATTCATCATACAACTAATGTGAAGTTCACAAATTGGGCACGCTAATAGTCACAGTATCAAAAATACCCACTTTGTTTTCAGGAAAGTAATAATCTGAGTAAATTTTGGCCAGATCCAGAGTCTGGTAAAATGTCAGTTAACTTAACTGATTGTCTATTAGGTTGCTAAGTTTGCATCTACGATAGTAAAAATGAAGTTTGAGATGCAATTTTACACAATGAAACATTCTATTTGCTTTGTTCGTCACCATGTACAAGCCCTAAACTAACAGAAGATGCTCGATTTCTCATTGTTGGAGAGTAGAAAATGACAGGTATAATGAAAGGGAATCACTGAAATACTGTACATCCTTACTTAACAAAATAGTTGGGTTTGCAGCAGTAGCACAACATTTTGGAGTTCCTCTGCCCCTGCAGAATGTATTTTAGCTGCAGTGATGTGGCTGACATGGCTGATGTTCAACTAGGCCAGATAATGTTTCTAAGAAACAACGATTCTTTCTTAGAATAAGAAGAGGTCATATTTCTAGGGAATAATTTTAAGGGAATAATTTTCAGGAAGTTCCTTATCTAGAAGTAATAATTTAGATACTTCTTTCCCTTTCTTTAATTTGTGATTTGATCTAGTGAAATTTGGATGGCTTTGGCATAATATAGAGTTTGACCCAGCTGAGTTTTTCTCTACATTACTGAAATTTTGGCGAGTCTCTCATAAACAACAAGAAAAATCTAGGGAGTATTCATGTAGATAGAAACACTGAAAGCCTCATAAATCAAGCAATGTTAGTCAGTATTTTAAATTCGTTAGTCCAGATATCATTTCTCACTCAGATAAATTGTTCTCTTCCCACAAAGTTAAATTTAAAAATTATGGTAAGTATAATATACAATCATTATCTAAAAAGCACATACTATAATGAGACCTGGAGGTCCAAGAAATTATGTCATCAAATTACTGAAGATATTAAACATCTGTGTTAGTTATGCAAAGTTTATCAAGAAGCAGTCTCTAAATATAAAATGGAAACAGGTCAGATTTTGGAGAATATGCTTCCTTCATCGTCTCATTTTGAGTTGAAAATACTTGACTCCTAGAATTGTAAAATAGTTGTGCAGCTGATCCAAATTCACGTCAGATGATCTCGGGGCATTCTTTAAATCAGCTTATACAGAATCCAATATCATGTACAGTGTGAATACATTCATTTGAATTATAGTCTAAGAAAAAAGGACCATATCAGAATTTACTATCTGAAGCATTCCTACAGTTTTAACTTAGTGCCAAACAAGATATAGGCAGGATAAATATTTTTCCATAATAGCCACTCAGAATGAAAAAATTACAGATAAGTAAGTATTATACAATGGCCATTTTCAAGATGTCAGAAATCTGAGATAAGGAATTGTTTTGAAGAGTAATTTGAATTCAACAGCATCAAGTTTGGACATGCTTTGATCTTACATTCATAAACTAATTTGTGGGTCATAAGTGCTTAAGTTTTTGTTGCTTTAAGGTATCTGCATTTGGAAAGGACTAACAGTAGTTAGCTTTTTTACCTTTTTATTTTACTCATTTGATGTTGAAATCAAATGTTTACAATTCTGAGAGAGTAATTGTTAAATATTTTCTGAATACTCTTAAGCAAAAAGGTTCTTGCTAAGTGCTAAAAGACTGCAACCTTCTTTGAATCTTACATAACACGAAAATATTTCACATAAGAAGTACTCATCAACAATGGGAAAATGATGTACAGAAAGATTTCAAAACCTATGTTCTCAATAGAATGGTGAGATATTTAGGCACATTGCCAAAAATCATATTGTGTGCCTAGATAAGATTTAGGTACCTAAGTAATACTGAGGATTTAGGTATGCTCTGGAAAAAAAATCATAAGGCTGAAGTTATAGAAACTTTTAATTTGAAAGATTAATATTCCATGGTATTTAATTTAAATGAATAATCTGTATACCGCTTCGGACGATCTGAGTAAAATATTATGATATTTTTGGGCACTATTAGGCTGAGAAGTATGTCAGAGTTTAACCAAAATTAGGTCATATTTTTTGGAAGTAAATTTAGACCTTGTTTTTTCCCTTCATTCCTCCATTTCTTTTCACAGTTTGTTAGTACACTGCATTCCTGATGTGTATTGAGCTGAAACGAATTTTAGTGCTAGAGCTTACAGATCTTTCTCCAACTCCAGAATGTTTCCTTTTCTCATGATGAAGAAATATGTACTTACAGATCGATCAAAGGCCACTCTGTTTTCGATCACTACACTAGTTTAGCTGACTGTTTCCTTTTTATTTGTGGAGCACATATTGCTCCTGGTGCCTGTTTTTCTTTTATCATAAATCCCATTCCCCACAGAATAGGAAGAAATTTGTTCACATTACTTATGTATTCAAGTAGGAACATGAAGTTCAGATTCTGAAATATGTTTGAAAAGCAAAAGAGTTGTTGTTATTAGAAGGAATTCAAACTTCTTGTAACACTGACATGAAACATTGCACTCATTGTTATGGGAGAAGGTCAGCAGTTCAGATAAAATCTGTATTACAGACAGTTCCAAAAATGAAACTAAAGAAGCACTGATAATATATTTTTTAAGCACCTTTCTGTATGCTCACTTTTATGTTATTCATAAAAGTGTAGTGGCCTTGCAACAGACAGACAATCAAGGTAGTGATTTATAGAACAGCCTTATCACAACATGTATTAAGGAGTGAAAGGAAAATGTAGGCTGAGATTTCATAGTCAAGCGTGTTTTTAAGGAACTGTGTATAACAGAGAGAGGCTATTAATTGAGTCATATTTACTTTTAATGAATGGGGTCCTAACAGTAGAGGATGGGCACTTACTGAAAAGCACTCAAGTATTACAGACAAAATTATACCACTGGACTCCTAATAACGAGAGTATGCAATATCACTACAATGCTGGGATTACGAATGTGATTCAACCATACTATTAAATAATAAAATGCATTAACGATGTTTGGCCCCTCTTCTTAGGGATATGAAACAACTTTTAATGTCACAAAATCATACTAATTCTAGGACCAACAGAGAATATTTGAATTCCTCATTCTCCACTGTTATATGAACTCTTAAATATCTATGCTAGGTTAAATATTTTGTCTTTTATTTACCAGTAAAATATTTTGAACATACAAGAGCAATTTGTATTGCAGTGTGCTCAACAGAGGCAAATGCTATAATGTTTTTCTGATTTAGGGTGTTCATCATACATGAACATTTAGTTATGCCTGATAAAAACACCTCTGTCATAAATAAACAGTAGTGATACAAAGAACAAGATTGTCTAAGCAGTCCAGCCAAACAACTCTTGTTTGCTTGCCTAACATTACAGTATCATAACATACATCATAGACTGCTCTGCTTTGGATATGAAATGCAGTGATATGTTGCCTTGTCAGTTTTCTGAGTACTGGTGTATCACCTCCTTTTTGGTAAAATGGTTGCACTGATAAAGATTTTTCTCAACCCGTAAAAAGATATAATATTTGATATCATGCTACAAAACAATAATTATTTTTAGAAGCGCTATAGCTCGTGCTACATTCACCAACTTAATTATGCAGGCATGTAGTTGAGATCCATTAATTGGAAACCATGACTAAGCTAGTTTTAACAGTAGCTGAAAAGTATTATAAACTGCTACCAAGAAGCAAGCTGATGGATAATGCGAGATTAATGTCTCTATGTTCCAAGATTACTTTAAATGGAAAGATTACGTTTCACACTCTTAAAAATCCCACTACAAAAATTTAACTCTATTAGCCGCTGCCCAAGAATCAGTCAGCTGTAGGCTCATGTTTTCCTTTCTGTATAGTAAATGTTGAATTCTTTTACTGATAAAATACTTCCATTGTAATTTCCTGAAAACCTGAAGTTCTCAATATTTTTATTAATTTTTTTTTTTTTGGTAAGTTGATAAAACAGAATGAAATCTAAGAAGAAGTATTTAGACTAGTTAAATGTGATTCTAACCATTCACTAGCAAATGACGAGGGTTTTTGTCTTGAAACTGCCGAAATGGATCTCAGTATTAAACTCTGATTGTTTGGATTTGTATGGGGCTTGCAATACTCAATGGTACACACTCAGTGAATGAGTAACACAGTTGTGGAGGTAGGACTAGGTCTACAAAAGTTTAAGCATTTCTGCCCTTACTGCCAAAATAATGTTATAGACTGAGTTACACATCCAGTCTTCCTCACTGATGTAGAATTAAAGGAAAAACTGTAGGCAGATAGGTAAATGAAGTTGGAAAGATACTCTATCATGCCTAGCTACTATGACTATCAATAATAACAGAGAGAGAGCAGCATATATTTTATGTTATGCCAGCAGCCACTGTACACTCTTCCAAGAACCTTAATTTGCTCTTGCATGTCATAAAGCTTGAGTGCAGGTGTTTTGTGTTCTGTTACCTGTAGAAAACAAGTGTAAATTGGAGTATTAATGTCCCATGGTCATGTAGATACCACAACAGACTCGTCATAGCACATGCACTGGATGTGCATGACTGTGAAAGGTAGAATAGGAACACCAAATAGGAACACCAAATAGGAACACCAAATCCATTACTGATTGAGACCATTTTCACCCTGAAAGGATTTTGTCCCAGATGTAGACTCATACCTGAAGGAGGATATCGATTTCAGTGCCATAATTCACAATAAAATCCAGGCTAATTAAATCAGGTGCCAAGCAATTCCCTGAACTATGCTGTTGCTTTTGACATACAAGTTAGTAACTCTGCAAGGCGCTGCACATTTATACACATAAAGCTTAGAAGACATCTCTCTCTTATCCTGTCAATAATTCAGGTGCCAGTTTAGATGAGAATCCGGAGTCCTGCAGTTAGGTGTGCCTGAGTTTTTCTCAATTAAGTGGCAGTTGTGCCTAGTGCTCAAAAACTCCATGAATTACACATCAGAGACTTAGCACTGCAGTCAGAAACACCCCCAAAAACTGCCTTTTCAGCTACCGGTTGGGAAAAAAAGATTTTACCTGGAGATTAAATACAGGTGCACATTTATTGATTTCTTTTCCCGCCTCGTAAGCTACAGCTTGCTCAATTAAATCTTGACCATTTCTTAGTGTCCCAAACCCCAAATTTCTCACTGCATGGCTATGTACACTCACAGAAGCTTACACATTCAGTGATTTTAGGCAGTCCCAGGGTTAGACCCTAAGACTGAAATTTTGAAACAAAATGAACCAAAAAAACTTTAATTACACAGCTAGGTCATCTATGATCTTTCTCTACCTTCTATAAATTTAGTCCATGAATAACGTTTTATCTTTCAGTAATTAATAAAACTCATAATGAGACAGAAGCTACCAACTTCATTTCAGTTATTTCTTTTACTGTTTTGCTTATTTATCTTTCACCAATTAGTCTTACATTCACGGAAGGGTCATTAAAGTTCATTAAGGCTATTTGATTACCAACTGTAGATGGTAATGTCAAAGCAATTTTCTTTGTTATATGTAGTTGAAACATTCCTCTAGCTTTTGCAGAACCTGATCATTACTTACCAACTGAAATATTAAATACTGAAAGACAATTAAGGAGGTACAATTGCCATTACTTTGGCTATTATTTACTAACAGTAAAATTTTAACAATTCATTTCATATCCCTGTGAAGTGACTTGACGAGGTTATTCATAGTACAGAAAGTTTGAGATCTTAAAACTGCACAGATTTGAAGTAAAGAAACTGGTAATCATTTATTTTGCACAAAATACAGCAAAAGTATAGAACATATTCTTCAGTACAGTCAAAAGGGTTCAATATCTAAGTGAAAGATAATTTTTTATTTACTAACAATTAGAAATACAGTATTTCTATTTAATTGTTTATTGACAGTGACGATAACTTGCTACAATCTTTATACTAATTTACAAAATTGCTGAGTATAAAAATACTGCATTTACTTGTTGAACATACTCTGCTTTTAGAAACTAACTTTTTCAAATTAGATTTTGCTTTCTATTTTACTAACATTTTTCTAAGAAAACAAATACAAGAAATTTTCAGTTGAGGCACATGCTTTCTGCTAACACAGTACTCTGGCCAGCAGAGGTCATACTGATTCAGTGGGATTTCGTGTTCCCACTTTTGTTAATATCTCTTCAGGTGAAGTTTCCACTAAAAAAAACGAAATAATGTTTTCAACAAAAATATCCTATGGCTGTGAGAATATTCCCAGAATGAACTGAGCACTCTTTTCTCAAAGCTGCAGGTTGCCAGTTATTAGTCTGCACCCTGACAGTAGTGTCTTGTAATTAGGGCAAAGTCTGCCTGTTAAGCTTTGCTTGACTACATTATTAACGCCAACCTCTTCTCCATAACTGTCCATTCACACAGCACAAACTGCCTCACTGGCTGTTTTACAGGTGGCAGAACAGAAGTCCATGGCAATAATGACTTTCTCAGTGCAACACAACAAGAAATAGACGTTTGCCTCCTAAATCATAAATGAACACGTAAGTCACCAACCCACACAAATTTGCATCAGACTGCACAGTCTGGGTAGTTTGCCTCAAGTCCCAGAAGATAGAAATCATCTAGGACTGCCATAGACATTAGAGGATGCTAGTCCTTTCACAGCAATAGCAGACAATGCTTTGGGGGAAGGGATGGATTGATCAGATGTGTGGAACTGTACCAAAACTGAAACATGTATGCAAATTTTTCCACAGGGGAGAATCACCTGGGCATACTTTGCACAGCAAAGTAAGAATCGAATAAAGGTTGGAGAGTAAGCATAGAAATGTTTCCTATTTGTTTTTAAAAATAAATTTGTAGATACTATAGTTATTAGTCCAGTCAAATTAAAGTCTTGCTACTTGTATTAGGTGCTGCACCACCTCTGAAACCTCATAACATTTTTTTGAACATATGCCACAGCAAGTTTTTTTGTGATTAACTTAATTTGCCAGGCTGACCTTTGATTGCAAGATGTGTTTGTTACATCATCATCCTAAGAGAATTCACATGGCACCAGAGAAGCCTAATCGCACAGAAATAGGCAATGAAGGATGAAGATGTTTCAGATGGTTGTGGTTCTCATTCTTAATAGAACTCATTGTGTGTCCAGGAAAGGAGGGAAACTACTTTTCTTACCTAATTTCTGATTTTTTTTCAAATTCATTTTTGATGAGTGTAAAGTTTCTTTGTGCGAGTGTAAAGTTTGATTTCATGCCTTCCCTCTTGCCTAATAGTTAATATCATTTTTGCTCTCTAAGCTTGGACATCATATGGGAGCTACAGCCTGTGTTAGGTACTTCTCCTTCATTTTGACTATTACAAAAGATAATGGAGATCAGAAAATGTCAGTTATGGTTGTGATTTATTCTGATATTAACCGGTTGGAAACCACAGCAATAAAAAGAATTTCTTCTGAATGTTAAGTCCCCCTTTTCTTTCATCTGTTGACCCGCTAAGCACCATTCATGTCTTGTTTACCTAAGACCTTGACTCAAGTTTATTTACAGAAACTTCATTTAGGAACTATTCACTTCAACTGGTATGGACCAGCCTATACAATATTTATCTTTATTCTGTATACTTTATATCACATATACATTATGCAATTAACAATTAATCTTTTATATATATACATAGATATTTAGTGTCAACGACATATATAATGTCTCAAGAAACAATAGCTTTTTATATCAGCAATTTAGAAGCACATTTGAATTGTCTTGCATACCAAAGGCTTCCCTTGAGTGCCGTGGTCAACAGAATCTAGCTTTATAGAGTTAGGCTCCTACAGCAAATAAATAATTTTCTACAATGTAGAATTCTTTCTGTAAGAAACTGTTAGGTTTAGAGCATAACACCAAAGCATAATATTTTATATTCTGGTATTTTTATACTATATGTCATATCATCTTGTTACATGAAAATACACAAACTTATGTTTAAAGAAAATAAATCTGCAACTGGATAACAAAACCAATTCAACAAACAATAGTCCAGTACAAATTGTTTCATATTTGGTGTACAGCCAAAACACATTGAAGTATGTACATTATTTTTGGCAAAGCTTGAATTCAACTTGGAGCGTGCTACTGGTTGCTTACTTTTCTCTTACCACAGTTCACATAACTACTGCATGTACTGAATATAATAGATAACATAATGAACTGTAAACTGTATTGTTTCCTTGTTCCCCTGCTAGAGAATAAAAGCATCTGAGAGCATTTAGAATGTGTGATGCTTAAACTTCTTAGTAATTTTTGTGCAGTGCTGGACTTTGTGGTATTCTGGGACATTTTAGGATTCATTTTCATTTTTAGTATAATGTAGAAGCATAACACTATCTAAATAAAACTGTAGTATAAAAATAACCTCTTTCATAGTCAATTGTTATGAACATTAGAGAATAGTAAACACAAGGAAAGGATACATAGCAGACAGCTTCATGAAACTCACTTGTATAGCATGGAAGCATTTTTGTTTCTAATTTGTGTATTAGGTCACTACTGTAGTGTGTGTTCTTTTCCTCATACTAGTAAATTCATTTGAAGTACAGAAAATACACTTTATTTTTCCAGATTGCATTGTCATCAGAGCCTTGTTTAGATTGAGACTGCAAAACATTTCTGAAACAAAACTAATAGATTTTTTTACTAGAGATGGATTCTTACTATATCGAGAGTAATCATCTGTAAGGACTCTTTTGGATTTCTTTCTTGAAAAAAAGACATTTATTCGTAGCCTGAAACATCATTTGAGTAGCAAGTGCTTGGGTGGATTTTTAAATTTTGTTAAAGACATTTTCCATGTTTCATTTCTCCTGAGATTCAGTGTGGTCTTTCCTAGAAGAAATTATGAGGGATTTGAGGGTAATCTCTAAAGTGTTTTGAAAAAGGTACCAGTATACCTTTGTATCAGTTTGACCTACCACAGTTTTTAGTACCATTAGTTGGCAATGATTCAAAAGCAATCAGGTATAAATAAAAGGGCAAAAGGACAGGCTTCTTTGGCACTTCTTGTAGATTACATAGCTGTAAAGACATTCCATTAAAGATTACTGATAATATGTAAGAGACACATAAAAATTCCTGCTTTGGTTAGCAAGAGAATTAAAGATGTTTGCTTACAAGTGAACCCAATTAACTCAGAATATATTTTCGGTATGAACTAAACCCAGCTGTGTTTTTATTGTGCTAAAAGTGCCTAGTGGTCAGCTGTCTTTACTTAAAAAGACACCCATTTCCCAACAGTCACCAAACTGTGGGATGTAAGATAATGCCTTTTACCCTTTCATTATTTCAGATACCACTGTATATACACTTGGTAAATGCAGACTTTAAGTGTTCAGCTAAGCTGTCCAAATATTTAACTGATCAAAAAAATCATCTCTGCTCTTTTATTTTGGTGGGGAATCTTAGTAGTATTTATGTTGTAGTAATAGATGAGCACCTAGGAATTGTTTTTAAAACCTGCCATCTTTAAAATGGGAAATAAATATTCAAACTATAGAGCATAGTTTTCAGCATCAGTAAATGAACAACAAAACATGTATTAATGATGGGTCACTGACAACTCCTTGTCTAACTTGTGAGATGTAGCCTTTAGAAGTCATTTCATCTAGCCAAATTTTAGGCATGCTGGGATTATTCAACATTCCTTTTATAAGCATTTTAAAAATAGCATTCTTGTGAGAAGCTAATCTCATGTACGTGTTTTATGTAATATTAGTAATATTTTTGGAATATCATAATAATGAAGTTTAAATGTTAATGCAAGTGTAAGAAATTGCTTTGTTTATTTCTCAATGTACTGTATACAATTTATAAGAAACACTTTTCTCTTGGAATAAGACTTTTATAGCTCTCTCTCTGAAACAAAAAATATGAAGGAAAACACATAAGGCAAATATAAAACATTATTCAGAAGTACAAATTAACTTATGTACAATGTGACAATTATTAAATTGGAAAGTGAAATGTTACTTTGCAGAACCACAACTACAGTGACTCATGTCTGTTGTAGCTCCTCATTAGGAACGTTGATCTTGTGGTTGTGGTTTGGAACTGTGACTCAGCAGATACACATTCAGGCTCTGGTCTACTAGTTTTCCTGTGTAGTATCTCAAATGGAATTTAAGGCTAGATCAAAAAACAAACAAACAAAACCAAGCAAACAAAAAAGCTTGATGCTACAGTGCTGAGCAGCTCTGTGCCTAATTCATTTTGTTGCCCAGCAGTTTCTACACAGTGCATAGGAAATGTTCAGCCACACTTGAAGCAGGGCCTCTTCCTGCTGCCCCAACATAATCCTGAAAATAGGAATGTGGCTTAATTTAAACCCTTATCCTATATTTAGATGTTTTGCTCTGTGTTGCAGAGAGGTGTCTCCACCCATTCAAAGTTCACAGTACTGATTCTACTCTTCAGAGAGCTGCCTGTATCCTTTCTTTCAAAACCTGTCTAGAAATGGTGATAATGATGCTCTCTCACTTTTGCTTTTATACAGTACCTTACTGGTTAAAGCACTCTCCTGAGATAACCAAGTCCCAGGTTCAATACACTATTTCGACTGAGAAAACTGAAACTAACTTTCTTCAGCCTTCCAATTTCTCTTCTAATGGCCAACATATAGCTCATGAAAAGATAAGTACAGTTTCCATCTCACATATTTTAATTATTCTGTGATGGGGGGATGGCGGGGGGGGCAGTAATTAACTAGATTAGAGAGAATTTCTGGTGGTAAAGGTCTTCAGCTAAAGGCAGCAAGATAATAAAAGCCTTTCTACTAAAACTTGATCCCTAGTTCTGCTGTTTGTGGAAAAGTTTTCTTTCCCCATTTTCATTAAACTGTCCACTTTTGACAAGAAAGGCTACTGTCTATAATGGGAGTGTAGAGGCTACAGCTTATGGGCTTATCATAGTTTTGCAGTCACATGTGCCCATTCAGAATATGGGTAGAAACCGCAGATAGAAACTGTATTTATATTGCATCTTGAAAATAAGAGAGAATTCATGATTCTTGATAGCTTCAAACTGTCTCTTTAGACTCTGGTAACAATGCTTTATCAAATTGTTATGGATCTCTTAAGTTCATTCTACAAAGCATACATTGTGCTCATCAATGAGAAGCTTAAGGATAGAGAGACAGAAAATTGTGCAGACCGTAGTCTTAAGATAAAAAGATAAGAGCTTCATCAGCTGTTTACTCTTAAAATCTTTCTAACTTGGAAACATTTGGCAAAGGCTTGCAAAAGATTTTTTTAATCAAAGTATTTTGATTCATGTTGTCTTTAGCATGAAGCAGTATTTATATTGCTGTGTTTTTTCCTCTCCTTTGTCCACTAATATTGTTCAATACATGTTCACTTACCTTGTACTGGTAACTAATAATCTCCAGTCAATCACAGCTTTGCTGTTGGCAACAGTAGATTAATTTGAGAGATAAACAATGCTATCAATAATACTTCATTAGCAGCATGAGAATAGTCTTAAATGTATGTACTAAAAAAAAACTGACAACCTTTTATCTGAATTTTTTCATCAGAGACCAAATTTGAAAAGGTAGGGTTGAGTAACGAAGGGCACTCCACAGAACTGCACTATGTCTGGTTCATAAAATTGAAAATTTATTATATTCATTGGCACATCTGGATGTTTTTTTTCCCCGAGGAAAATTTTTCTGACATTCTGCATTAAGCTGTCTGCCACACTTCTTTCATTTCTGTCTCAGTCAAATAAATGAATATCCTTAGACACCACAGGAGTCAGTGGGAATGGGGATTGTGTTCTTTGAACTTCACAGAATTGCATCAGATTCTTTTAAAACTTAGGTCATTGTTTTCATTGTTTATTACATCCAACTTAAGCCCAAAGTGAAATACAGAAAAAAAAAAACAAAACAATTTTTTAAAAGTATATAATAAATTTATATTTTTTGAAACTTCCAAACACTGTTACTGTTTTAAAGAAGTGGTGGCTGCAACACTAGATTTATTGAACCTCTGCATTTTACCTCTCTATATTTTTAAATGATAACATCCTATATAAATTCCAACTTTACTAAACTTACCTATGTTTATGATTATATGTGTCCTTCTTTGCTGAAAACCAAGAGGTTTTTTTCCAAGCAGGTAATTTGTAGATTTCTATCTCCACTCAGCATAATCGCACACATGTATCTTTTTTTAAAAAACAAACCACCTTTGTCAGGGGAGCTATGCTATACATGACAGTGATAAGCTTCTTGTTGTTTAACACATGATCTGTTAATGAGGATATACAGGTCTATAAATGACAGATAGAAAGGATCTGCAACTTAATATTTAACTATTGAAGACACAGGAAAGCATAATAATCTTATCCAGTGCTGTGCAGCAGTTACTGTATTGAAAGTTTCCTTGCTACCTAGATCATTCAAGCTGTTCCTATCTCATTTGGGATGTTTCAGGCACACAACTTATATATAATGTGGAAAGGGGAAAAGAGCATTACAATTCCTACTTCCTTCTATTTCTTTATCAAGGTAAGCATGCCACAAAGACACAGGTATGTTTTGTACTACTACGTACAAACACTACAGAGAAATCTCTCTTGTCCAGCTGAACACTGTTCCCATCTAGTCTACGGTCTATAAGATTACAGTAAACCACAAAGAATATATTTCTCCTTAAAAATCTACTACTTGGTAAATGAATACTTCTACAATTTTATATCAGCATTTAAAGTATTATGAAAACCCAAACTCTGAATAATATAAACCAAAAATTATGTACTTGGTTGACTCTCCATGGCATTTATCATCTTCACATGCAGTTGATATATATTGCATTTGAAAATTGAACACCAAAAAGTTCTCGTAAAGCTTGAAGGTTAATGACATTAGTCTGCCCCTTGACTATAGGAAGCTGTCTATCTAATTTAAACTGACAGATGTGCTTTTACAGCTGGAGCAGTACAGAGATCTTTAAGTTTTGGTCTTCTGGGAGAAAGTAGTGGGTAAATTAGCAAGATATGCCACTGAGTAATTTTTCTAGAAGAGATTGATCATAGTTTGGCATGTGTCCTGTCCTGAGAAGCCCCAGGAATTTACAGGAGTCTGTCTAAAACAATTTTTTTTTATTGACTGAAAACTCAGTTATACCAAAAGCAGTAGTGGAATCTTATGATTGCTGTAGTATGTGAATTCATCCAAACAATATTTACTAGTTTGATGGCTTTAGTGTATTTGACAAACCCACTGCATAATTTCCTCCCTACGTAAACTTTTTCACGTTTGTTTTCTTTTTTTAATTTAGAATTATTAAGTATATGAGTTACAAAACTTGTATGTTAATGAAAGAATAAGCAATATATAAATTTTGGTGGGCAGAATTTGAAGTCTCAAAAAATCTCAAAGTAGGCATTTTTCTGACAGAGTTTATTTCCAAAAATGAAAAAAGTCAGTGATTGCTGCAAGGCTTTCTAATTTGAGCTTCAACTAAGAATCCTGAGGTAAGTCCTACCTGATAATGGCTTATATGAATTACAAAAATTACTCTCTAAAAAATACTTTGAAGAAATAATTTGTGAAAGAAATTATACAACACGAGCTGTATTATAACAGAAATGTTCTTCATGACCCAGAAAATCTATTTCAGTCCTATAATATCCTAAACATGCACAAACTGGCTCTGGCTTCAGAATTATTCACATCATAATGACTGTAATATTGCACATCTTACCTTCTCAAAAATAATTTCCAATATAGAATTTTTGTCAAACTGGGGCTATTCTAAGACAATCAATAATTACAACATACTTGGAATTTAATGGATTCAAGAGTCATTTCCTCATTCTTTGTAGAAAGTGAAGAAAGTGGTAGAAAAAGTGCTACTGTTGATCTCTAAGGGCTAGCACTGAATTCCCCTGAGATAATACATAGATAGCATCTAAAAGTTTGTTTGGAGTAGAACCTCACTGAGGTCACTGTTCAAGACAACAAACTGTCTGCTGGATTCTCTGACCCTGAAAGGTTAGAGTTTAGGAATTTCCTGGAGAGATTCTGTTTGGTCTAACATTTTTATGAAAGTATCAAGGGGATAGTTAAGAGCAATAGTGAGGTTATTTTCTCCAGAGCTGTAAAACTCTTTTATCTGGCCAAAAATACTTTCAGGCAGATGCCGGTTAAGTCTGTGTGAATGTAGTGGAGAAAACAGAAAAAGGAAGTTTTTCTGCAGGAATCTAAAACCACAACAACTTTTTTTTAAATAACTTTATATTTATGTTAAGTAGCATAGCACTCTTTTATGTTTATGTTTCATAACACATGAAAAAAAGTTCTTAAACACTTATTGATTTTTTTAACCTATTTTTGTATAAAAAATCTTTCAAAATGGAAAAAAAGAGATACATTTTTTCATTGATGTAATGAATTTGCTAATGATGTGTCCTGAAAAAACAGCTGGACACAGCTGACTGGACTCTTAAAGATACAATTATATTCATGGTAACTATGAGGAAGTCAGAGGAAAGTTAATTTTGTCCTAATTGTATTTGTTCCATTTTCTTCTATTAGATTTCCGGGATATTTAAATTCTGAACATGTACTGCCCATCATGTCATTACGATATCAAAACACCCTAGTGAAGAAAGCAAATCAGTGTAACTTCATACAATTCATAAGACTCGTAGTTTTACAGAGAAAACCTGATTGTGTCTTTCAAGAACATCAAAAAAGATAAATTTTAGGCAAACTCAGCATGTGTTCTTCATCAATGTCTAATTTAGGGTGACAGTAATAGCTCATTAGTACATCTCTAGGTACAATGTCTATGTAAATACTGACAAGTCAAGACAGACAAGTTCTCTGAAACAGGAGTCAAATACCAATGTGGTGGATAACAATTGATAGTGCGACTGCTAGTACCATTCTTTAGGTCAGTTAAGTCAGAGTTTCACATGGGCACACCACCAGTGTAAACAGTAGTAAACAGGGTTGCAGCTTGAACTTTCAAAGAACAAGCTAGTTGTAGGTTCTTTAATGGGGACATCATAAAATAACAAAGTAGGAATAGGTGCTAAAACCATGATGTATATTATAGATTCATTGACTGTGACTGTTATTCACCAGTCACCTAGCCTATCCCATTTCTACATTCTACCTCTCCACTTCACTGAGACACCTACAGCTTGAGTTATATTCACATTTAGCACTCACATCTTGATTAATTTGCAGCATTGTCTTGTTTTCTTCTTTGAACACTTAGTCCTTACTGCTAAGGGTCTGTTCAAGTTTCAATCATATGTAACTATTCCTGTTCACAAGAGTGTTTCCTTGATACCTCTCATGCCATCAGCCAATTTTCCCTCTTCCATTCCTTTTTCCCACACTTCACTTTTCACTTAGGGCCCTACTGCAGGCTGTTCCTATGACTAGAATAGTTTTTTCATCCTTACTGTTTCACATGAATTCTCAAATCATAGAATCATAGAATCAACTGGGTTGGGAGAGACTTCCGAAATCATCAAGTCCAACCCTTGATCCAACTTCACTGTGATTACTAGATCATGGCACTCAGTGCCACATCCAGCCTCATCTTAAAAACCTACAGGGACGGTTGAATTCACCACCTCTCTGGGCAGGCCACTCCAATGCCTGATCACTCTCTCTGTAAAGAACTTCTTTCCTAAAGAACTCCAACCTAAACCTCCCCTGACAGAGCTTAAGCTGTGCCTTCTTGTCCTACTGCTGATTGCCTGGGAGGAGACCGACCCCCACCTGGCTACAACCTCTTTTCAGACAGTTCTAGAGAGTGATGAGGTCACCCCTGAGCCTTCTCTTCTCCAGACTAAACAACCCCAGCTCCCTCAGCCCCTTCTCATAGGACTTGTGCTCAAGTCCCTTCACCAGCCTGGTTGCTCTTCTCTGGACCTGCTCCAGCACCTCAATATCCTTTCTGAACTGAGGGGCCCAGAACTGAACACAGTACTCAAGGTGTGGCCTCACCAGCGCTGAGTACAGGGGAAGGATCACTTCCCTCGTTCTGCTGGCCACACGTTTTTGTTTGTTTTTATTTTTTCTTCTCTGAGTCCTATAAATACAAAAAATTAAAAGTAATAGGGTTATCTTTCATATACGTTTAACCCTGATGATTATAAACAGGATTACCCTTCATATAGGTTTATTATTATTTCATTGCTTTCTCTTGAGGGTTTTGTAGGTGGTAACTTTCAATAAAAAGTTTCTTTGGAAGAGGAGAACTGCCTCATTGATCAGTATTTTGCCAGTTGGATCCTATTTTGGTTACCAGAACTAAAATGAAAACAAATTTTCCCTGTCCATCATGATTTCTCTCATTCTCTGCGAGTGAAGGATGGTTAGATCAAACACATGCGAATGATACAACCCAAAGGAGTCAGTTCAGTTTAAATCAATACTGAAGATCTAAGGGACACGTTACACAAAGAGAATCACTAAACTCAAGCTATAGGTTCTTTTATGTGTTTATTTATAGCTAATAATACACTCATGTCAGACTATCATATTAGAAAATGTAACAGATTTTGTTGCTATTTCTAGGCTTCTTATGTTAACAGGATAATACAGCTTTCAGTTGACCATTTGCGACATGCTTATGTAACTGCTAATAATTTGCTATCTACTGGTAAAAGCTAGTCATAAAATTAGGCACTTTGTGCACAATTCAGATCTTTACATACAGTAAGTCAAGTTTTGTCTGTGTTGGAGTCTGTATTTTGACTCAACTGCTAGATTACTTAGTTTTATAAACCTTTTGTAGAACTTTTTCTTTTTTTCTGTAAACCTCTTTGCAGAAACAGCATGTATTCTGACAGCTTGCTGATTAAAATAAAAATCAAAAATATGTAAAAATAAGCTCTGACACTGGATTTCAAGAGTCAAAGAATATTCAGTTTATTCAAAGTGAATAGCTGTAGCTATTCACAAGATCTAAAAAAAAAGAAAAAAAAAAAGCTACTAGTGCTTTCAAATGATTTTTTAAGTAATTTTTCTCTCTTGCCATTTTGTATCTACTAGCAAGGAAAATGTTTATGTTAGCCACTTGTATTGCCGTGTTCTTTAGAGCAGAGTTAGGTAAAGACCTTAAGTCTGCAGAAAGAAAAAAATACAATAGTTCCTTGAGTCTTAATTCATAGGGTTTGGGAAGAGCAAGATGGTTCCTAAGAGGAGATGAGGGTAACCCTTGAACTAGTAACTGCCTGGATGAGGATTAAGGCAGCCTGATTACTAAGGAGTTTCCATGAATATTTCTTCCAGTCTCAGTGCTTTTTGAGAGCTAGATGAGGTGTTACCATATGCTAGCAACTGTTCAGTGAAAACAGACATTTTCTGCACCTGTCATTAAGAACGCAGGCAATTGCCACTTCTGTACCAAAACAAATTTGGTAAGAAGGGAATCATGACCTGTTACAGAGTTCTCAGAGGAACTGTAATTTATGAATGTAAATTAAAAAAAAAAATCATGTTCCTTGTACTCTTATCATATTGCTTTTATGTCTGGAATTGAAATTCCACTGTACTATTAAATTGATAGTAACATAGCCAGTTTTAGTTTTGGGCAGCTGTCTGTAAGACACTATGGCTCTTGAACCATATTTTTAGAGATACCTTTGCTAAGAGGAGGAGGTAACAATACTATAACCATAACAACTAACTTGGAAATTCCAGTTTTTCCTAATGACCTTGCACTTGAATAGCTCCCTTTATCCCCAGAGGCTTCTAGAGCTCTTAAGCTTAATAGCAGTAAAGTGCCCTAGAGGAGGATGCAAAGAATCCTTCACCAATTGAAACTGCATGGTAGAAAGAGCAGTTAAGTGTTATTATTTCATAACTACTCCAGTTTCAACAGTTCAGGGAGGCAATCTGTAGGAATTATATGGAACAGAAAAAGAGATTTTTTTTTTCCTAAAATATGTTTGTAGAAGGATGAATTTTAGTTACAGTTGTCCATACATGTTTTGTTATTGAGATTTTGTCCCTGTTTTATGCTTAGGTGACTTTTTCTTCTAAATCAAAATAAATCAATCTGTTAAATTCAAAATCATCAGCTTCAAAGACATAAAATTTTAAAAATTTTGTCTTGTAAAAAATGTACTATAAGATGATAAATTTGAAGTAGGTATGAACATCTTTCCCACACTGCATATCCAATCAGAATGAGCCCTAAGTCTTCAGTTAAAATGATCGTATGTACATTCTGTCTGAAATTAAAAGGATTTCCTTTTAAAACTGAAATTTAACCTCAAGCAGTGCACACATAGATGAAAAGTCTTCACTTTTCTGATGCTACTTAACAGCCATTTAATGGGCAATAAAGCTTGGTCCCTAAACTGTACTGTGTAGTTAGCCCTTGAACTCTAAAGTAAGGTATTTGCCTCCAGCTGTTGGCAGTGGACCACACTAATATTCGTAAGAGGTATCATTAGTGCTAATAAATGTGAAGAGTATTTAAGTCACCATGATCTGGAACTCAAACTGTTACTTCATATCCTCTATTCAACTACTCTTTATGGCAGTGTTTACATCTTCCTGCTGGGACATATTATGGCATGCAATACAGTCCAAATTAGACACATGATCAGGGAGTGTCATGGTTCTCATCCAAATCAGAAGCCTGTCAAGAATAAAAACCAGGTTATGAGAAAAAAAATTCAATCTTCTTGGGTTTTCAAACACTCTGGCTGCAATAACTCATAAGCCTCTCAGTTCCTAAATTCCCTTTTCTTTTTACTTGGGTACTTTTACAAATAACAATTGTACAGTGTTGTAATTTTTTGTTGAAGATAATTTTAATTTAAAAAATTACAATAATTTTATTTGCAGAAAAATAAAATAAATATACCATTTACTTAGCATAAAGTAATAAATACTTTTATAATATTCATTATGTTACTAATCATTCTACTCATTATATATTTTTTTAAAAACATTTTACAATATGAACTTACAAGAGAGGAGTAAGGCTTTATTTTTGAACAATCCCTCGTTCCAAGAAACATGGTCCTGCATTCTGTATCTTTGTCTCCTATGCTTGTTGAGTTAAAGTTATAATACACTGCCTGATTTTACTGTTCCCACCAATATGGCATGACTCTGAAAACTTGGGAAGGAAAGAAGACATGAATAAAAAGTCTTGCATTCCAGAGCAAGGGGGCATACTGAGGAAGGGGGGGATCAGTGGGGAGAGGGAAACTAGGGCTTTGTCTTCCAAAGCATAACAGCGTGTTTATAATAGAGGAAACACATACCCTTTAAAAACTGACATGATTGGAAGAAAATTACTTTTAGCCAGCTACTGAAATCCCTAAGCACATGCTGGTTTGTTTAATGGGAACCGATTTTGAAAGTATTTATGGAATGTATAGAGGGATCCTGTCTGAAAACATATACAAGGAAGGCATACCAGCTGCAGTTATTCCCTTCATCCTCACTGACATTAGCAATTTAAGATTTAGCCAAGCACAAAACACCCATGACCTTCTGAGCCATGCAGTCCCAAAAGAATGTGGAGTCGAGCTCCGAAGTTAGGCAAGCCATCATGAAGAAACATCACTGAACCACAGAAGACTTAAAATAAATCTGCAACAGTATTGATAACTGAGGCAGTCAAACAAGAAAAGTCATAAATCTATGTTTTCTCTCATACATTGCAATACTCTGTTCTCAGGATCTTTATCCCTGTAAAGCTAGCCAAAGAACAAGACTGAAAAGGACTATAACTCAGCATGTTTGGTTCCTATTGTTTTCCCTTCCATAGATTTTTCTATCTTTAAAAGTCATTCAAAAACAAATGCTGAATAATGCTTCTGCTTGGTTTCTGCCTGAAAAAATAATCCATGGTTTTCAAAAAAATCTCTGTACTATATGAATCTGAATACTTTGTGATGTAAATAATGAATAGTTCCTCTCATGTGGCTGAGTAAAAGCTTGGAGAAGTAGTGCCACTGCCATTCCAGCTCTCTAGGCTTCTCATTTTAAAAAAATGAGTGTTCATAATAGAAAAATGTATTTGCCTGCTTAAAGAGTTATTTCTCTTTTTTTTCAAAGTTAATGCAGAATAACTAAAAATATACATACAGGGCATTTTTTTATTACTCAATTACACCTGCTTTTAGAAGTCATCTTTGTTGTTTTTAGTCAGATCTTTTTCAGCAGTCCAGTTTACAGCACGGCTCTCCACACAAGTGCATCAATATTATTTGAGTGAGTAAGTGTACAGAGCAAGGGAGAGAAAGAGCTGCTGGAGAATAAAATGGATGTGGAAATTTCTGAAGTTAATTCACTAATTTACAGTTCTAAAGCCTCCTCTAAACATATTACTGTGGGGCATTTTATAATAAGTTGCTTAGTTATTTTTTCAGATCGGAAGGATATCAACAGAAGAAATTGAGAAAAACTCCCAAAGCAGATTTTGGCCATTTACTTTTGACAGAGAAAGCATTGTCTAGGAAGAGAGCATTCCCACAGGCTCATAGGTCCCTGATACATTATTAATTAATTATTAATCAATTATCTTCTCCTTCAGATATCAGACATCCCAAGGTATATCACAACCACGCCAAAATGTTAACTTGTGTATGGTATTCAACTATTCCAATTAAAATTAAAAAAAGAAAACAACTGGTACTAATAAAATCATTATTCACAACAGAGGAAAGAAAAATATCCATTTCAACACCTGAATTAAATTTTCTAGGCAAAGATTATGACTCATTAAAATAAAATTGTATTCTTTGCAAATATAGACTCATGGTTAAAATCATTTTATAATTACAGCTCTACAAAACTTTTAGGCAACATCCATCTTTGCAATAAGAGGAAATTTTCTCCTGAAACGGAAAAAGATGGGAACTTGCCCAAATGGTTCTTGAGAGTCCTCAGCATGTTTTTTCATCTCATTCCATTGGGAAAGTAGAATAAGGAATGATGATTAATGTTGCTGGCATTCTTGGCAGAATTGTAACATATATTTAGTAATGGAGTTCACAGTTCTAAACAATATTATAATAAATGTTCTTTATTAATTGTATCCATAGCATTATAAAACTTTTTCATGCACTATGAAAGTTCAAAAACTACCAAAAGCACACTGAACACAAGGGATTTGGGGGTGATTTTTCACTTATTTTAACAAGTGATCTTAATTAATACATAATGAAAACCTCTTTCTCATCAGCAATATCAAATGTATTTTTAATTGATCAAAAGCTACAGTTATAAGTTAATTCTTTTAGTGGGATTAAATTCACATCTTCACACAACATTTTACATTACCTTTGTATTTATTATTTCCCTATGACAAAACTGAGAACTAAGGACTTCTAGCCTTTGCTATTAACTTGAATATTTAAGTATTTTACAGCTGAGAAAACTGTATTTCAGACGGAGAATGGGAAAGAAAAAATACTTCATTATTACAAACACCATTCCTATCATCTCTCTGGTAGACAGTCATGTTCTGTGTTGGTTACTTCCAATATAAAGGTTTCTTCATGCTCCTAGTCATTTTCCTGGGCTATGACTGACTATATGCTGTTTGATTTTATTCTTTTTAATTTGAATATCTCAGCTAAGCAGTAGATCAGCCAGGTCTTGTTTTGCACCCTTATTCTACGCAAGAAATCATATGTATTCTCCAACATGTTGCTAATGCAGAAAGCAATTTATTGTGGTTGGCATATCAGAACCACACTAATTTCAGAAGAAAGACTTACTGGAAAGTTATGTTGTCAAATGTTTTTCTCTGCTTGACGAGTCAGCAAAGGATTTAGGCAGGTGCTATGAGAAAAAGAGCATGTGTTTCTGTGCATTCAACACCCCTCTGGAGCACCTTTTCCTCATGCTGTTCACACTGGGTTGCTTTCAGCACATGATGTGCTTCACAGGGATAAAAAAAAAAAAAACATAGATATATGATTTTGCAGAAGACAGTAATGTTTAAAAAGGAAAACTCTGAATAGTTTTGGAAAGAGCTATGATACCTGGGCTAATGCTGAGGAAAGGGGAGAAGATTAATATCAGTCCTCTACATCTGAGATAGTTCTTTACCTGGGTGTACCAGTATAGAAGGTAAGCTACTGTAGGGCCTATGTTATTCTTAGTATATCTGTTTAAAAAAAAAAAAAATAATTTGTGCATCAAACACCCATAGAAAAATTGATTTTTAGGTGCTCAAAGCAGTAGTTCTGAGATTTTATAACAAGATACTTGAGATTTTCTCTACAGATCTCAGGAAAAATGCACTGAAATTTAGGTAAAACTCACATTTCCCAAAAGTAATTGGGAAATATTTATGTGAGATTAGGATTCTTCTGTTTGTTTGTTATCTGGTTAGGTTTTAGTTTGGGGTGGGTTTCTTTTTTGGTTGCTGTTGGTAGTGGTGGTTTTTTTTAAATTGGCAAGAGGATCATTTAAAACTGAAAGAAGTAGCTGGTGATTTTATACTCACTCTCATCCAATTAAGGAAAATGCAGCAATGTCCAAACCTAGGCATATACCAATTTACTTATAAAAAGCCTTTTCCAAATCACAAGTGATATTCAGCTCCATTTTGAAAACTGAAACCACAGAGAAATTAAGGAAGGCTATTGGTACAAGTGACTGTCAGCATACTCTCCTTTTGGAGCCTAAAATTATTGTAAGTATTAGTGGTCTACCTTGCAAAGCCATTTCTACAATTTGAGAAATAAAGGACACAAGAAAACTACATAAACATCCTTGTGAAGTATTTAATATCAGTGGAGTCTGGAGTCTGTATGGTGTCAGTAAAAAGAGGGCTTGTCCCTTCAAGTACAATAGCAGTTTGTGAGTCAACTCTAGTAAAAATGGCTATCCACATACATGTGTAAATATTCTACCTAATGCTTTTTCCACAGTTGTTTAGTGAGTCCATATGAGAGTATAACATCCTTCATATATTGAAGTAAACAAAATAAACTAGTCAGCATTGCTGTCATGATAAAATTAGTAAAAAAGGTTTTAAAAAAGTTAAAGGAATTGTTGAAGAGAAATACCCTAATCTTCTTTTCCCTCAGTATTTTTGTACAGATATTTCTATTAGAAAATTCCCCAGCATCATCAAACAACACAGAAAGTCCTTAAATTTCTCTAGGTTAATGAAAAGAAAATCTTAGCTTTGATGATCTGTATTATTCAGCCTTGTTTCAATGCAGAGTTATTACCTTTATTCCACTAGGAGCGGAAGGAGTTTGAGAACCAGCTGGCTTTAATGTTCTCTCTTGTTCTAGTCAATCATGGGGTTGCCTGAGCAGCAGGGAGGGGAAGATTCAGGTATTGACACTTGGTCCTGATTCATGTGTGCTGATGAAGCACAGCTGACCAGATGAGGTGCAAGTCACATGCTTCTCCAAGCTTGAGTTTTCCAGTTGGGCATCATATCCACTGATTAGATGTGTGACTAATACAACAATCTCTTCTACAGAAGCTTGGATAGGTATGTTGTGGACTTCTTTTGTTTCTGACCATCTTTATCTATGTAAGGATTGATTAATATCCACCTAGGGCTAGACTAAAAGATCATTTGTTTATATAAAAGCTGTTGTTGTTTGACCTCAAGCATAGTAATTAAATAGGTGGATGTATATTTTCTGAAAAAAATCACCCTAATTTAGGTGAGACTTCTGTCAGTGTGTTTAGCTAAAATTCACTTCCCTTTTACATTATAGCAAAGTTATGGCTTCATAGCATATAGGGAGTAGGTAGGAGTGAAATAAAAAAGTAAACAATTTTAATAGATGTTTCACTTTAAATATGCTTCAGTATTGGTACTCTCATTGCTTTATAGTGGATGAATTGGGCTCACAGAATTTCTTTTAATTAATTGATATTTCAGTACTCTACTAAAAGGGTAAGATTAAAGGTAACATGAACAGAAGGATAACGCTCTCTTTAGGAGAAATTATGGTGCCAGAAATGGCTTATGTTTGGTTACTTTTAAGTTAAAATACTGCTAGAAAAAAAGGAATAACATATGGGGACAAAAAAAAAAATTGGGGGTTGAATTTTTTTTCAAGAACTTGATTTGGTCTGTGGAAGAATATCAAATTGTACTTATCTATTTTAGACTGTTCTAAACCAGATGAGATTTAATCATAAATGTAATATTACTTATTGTTACAAACTACTGTTGTTGATATTTCTTTAGATGACAAAATTTCTGCTGTAATGAGTGGAAAGGAATTTAGAAAAGATTAAAAGGAATTAGTCCATGGGTTGTTAAGAAAGTACTTCCCCATACATGCATGTACATTTAGCATCTGATTTGTCTTATATTCATTGATCAAGTTCTTATTTGACTAAGAGTAAGTCTTCTGTTGTATAATACTTCCATGAATATTTGTTTTCTCATCTAAGTGCTTTGTTTACTTCATAAAACCTTTAGGTGTAGAAATGGGGGAACAGCATGAAATAGAAAAATCAAGGAAAAAGTAATGTTAAGACCACGAACAAGAAATATGTTTATGTTAAGAAGAAATCTAATTCAGCATTTCTGAAGGAATAATGTTTCAGTAATATTAAAATAGACCAACAGGAGTGAATATCATGTATTTTATGCCGACAAATTGTAACCAAAATCTGTATAGCTCTGTTGATGTTACGACAAGTGCACTGTTTTACATTTTGGTCTACATTTTCTCTTCCTAAACACTGAAATCACTTAATCTTATTACCTTGCTCTGTTTAACAATGTTTTAGCTAGAAGGCTGCTACTGAAACCACTTCACCTCAGTGAATGAGTCTTCCTATTTTCTTGTATCTAACATTACATAATTTACCAATGGGGATTGTTTTTACAGAAATATGATTTTACAAGTAGAAACCAGTTGTAAGTGACATGTAGAGGCTTTGAAAGAAATTTTTTTCTGCTTTTTCATGGATTTTTATTTGGTGAATATACTACTGGATCCAGGATAATTTCTGGAACTGTGAAAACTCATGTCAATCCTTTGGGATTTAGTGATTGGGTCAAAAATTACAGTACTTTGATACACTTCTTTTAAAAAGAATTTTGAATAGGTGTAGCAGATATTTTCTAATGCAATTTGAGGGTCCAAATTAATTAGTTTTAGTTAGTGGTTTGGGGTGTTTTTTTTAAAATGCAGAAGTTGAATAGGGAAATGAAAGAAACTATACCTCAGCTGATAATCAGTAACTGAAGAAAAACTAATGGAGTAAGTGAAGAGAAAAAATTAAATGAAATGAGATCTTCCTGTGAAAAATGTTCTTCTTTTCTTCTCAGAGTGGAAATATGGTCATGAGAAAGGTGTTTTTCTTTGAGATTGTAGCGTTGATAATAACTTTTAGGTCATTATCATGTTTTCTACTCTTATTAAACATCTGAGACCTAAGTGTCTAAGTAATTATTGTATTGTTCCCTATTCAGTGGATTTGGACAATTAACACAAAGCACACTTTGAAAAGGCAACTTTAAATGTGAAAAATATACTACTTCGTAATCTGTGATTTGACTTGTTTCTCCTTCATGGCAAGTGACAGAAGTTTAAACATAGGGAAAGAATACACAGATAGTAGTACTTTGATTTCCCTGCCCACCCCCATCTGCACATCTGGCTGGTTAGCATTTAATTAACAAGCATTGCTGGGGTTGTAAAACAGATCTTTTTTTTTTCCACTTTGTTGTGGAATTTTATATTGAATTTTCTTCTGTGCAACCAGATTTATGAGAAGTAACTATTTCTGATTCCTGCAAAAGTTAAATGGAAGAGATCATAAAACCCCAAAATGTAATATTTTACTTTGTCAGGCTTTGTACTGTTATTATCATATTCTGTACAGCCTAACGGTTTGGGCAGAATTTTGTCCAAAAACATTAATGAGAAAAAAGATACCAAAACAGTAGGTCCAAGTGTATTTGCATTTGCTGTAAGGAGAGAGGGACTTGTTAAATACAATAAAGAAGAATCTTGTTTCTGAATTTTAAGATGTTATTATATCATTAAGAACGTTGATATTCTAAAAAAAAAGCCAGATGGGATTTTTTGTAAGACTTAGTAGTAACACTTGTACTAAAGCTTCTGCAAATGTTATACAGAGTGTAATGCAGTTAGGAGAATGTCTGAGAAACTTAAAAGCTACAAAAGGAAATGAGTAATCCTTAATTGATCATCTAAGTACTTTTTTGTAAAAGATACATTCAGTTAATTTTGGAATACACTATTCCTAAATCAGATAAACAATGACTCCGAAGATAATATTCTTGCCTCTTTTACTGTTTTCTTGTGTATTGTCCTTGCAGATGTTCATTTTATTTATTTTAAAATACTTCAGAGGTTATTAATCTAGAAGCAAAAAATCTAAGATTCAGGTTCCATTTATCTATGTTGGTATTCATGTCTGTCATCCTTACCATATCATCATCTACTTGTGCATCATGTAAAGCACACCTGTTTGCCACTTATTAGCACATGAAATTATGTTAAATTTTTAGTCAACAAGGTAATAAACACTATGAAATTGTATGGAATTTAGATCTATCAAAATTCCTACTTTCAAGAAAAGTTTAAGATTTGCCATTCTGTAGTGTTTTGTGTTTCATATTCAGCACTATAATAATAAGTGATTGAAACATAATGCTTTTTTACCATCTAAAAATAAATTACATAATACTCAAAGGGCCATAATGGCTATCCTGTTCCCAGATAAAAGCATCATGTGTGCCATAAACCTTTAGCAGATCCAAATGGACAGAGAGACTGTCATCATTCTAAATGTTTATGATCTTTGCAGCAGGGCATCTACGTGCAAGAATCATTAATTTCATTTAAGTTCTCTTTCCAGTTTCCATGTGGTCTGTGATTGTGAAGCACTCAGGGAGGAAAAGGGGAGGAAGATATAGACCTGAGTCTCTTAGATAAGCACACATCTCCCTTCAGTACTTGATAAAGGGGCAAAATACAGAAAGAAAAATTCTGACAACTTGGATAACAATTGTAAAATATGCTACTAGTATATAGACAACTGAAGTACATCTCTTAAAAGAGCTTGGAATTGCTTCAAATGTTTGGATTTATATGTGGATTAAACTAATTTAGGAATAGTTGAATTTACTTATTGTAGCTTTGTTACAACCTACTTTGTTAAGGGCAGTTGTCCTGTGACTTCTTTCTGTTTATCCCTCTCAATATAGAGTACTGGATATTGACATATCTCTTAATTCTTGGTGCTTTAAGGTGTTTCCCAAAGACACTGAATTGAAAGAGAAATAAATAAGAGATAATGGAATTTAAAGGACGAAAGGCAATAGTTCCAAGAGGATCCATCCTATTTCTCATTTTAACACCTATTGAAACAAGACAAGATGATTTATGCATTTTATTAGCTGGAGAAAAGTGAAATAATTTCAGCTTCTGTTCCTTTCTTCTGGTGGAAGTGTGGGCTTCTACACAGGCTGATACTCTACGCAAGCTGTTACTCTAATTTTCATTTTTCTTCTGTTTCCACATCATATTTTAAGTATTGATATTTTTACCATATAAGAGAAAGCAGTGAAATACTAAATTCATCTAAGGCAAAAATCAGTCAAACAAATGAGAGAGTGATAATGGATGTATTTTTCTTTTTATCTACTGTGTAATATTTCTAACTGAAAAAAAAAACAAACCTGAATTGAATATCTGTGCTGACTCATACCAGCCAAGTTCCTAGAATAGCAAAGCAGCATCATTATCTACAAGTCTAAAACTAAATTGCCGTGCCATTGATCAGGTATTATATAAAAGGCTTAAGCAGACTTCCCAGGGAGGCTCATTTCCATCCAAATCAAACCTATCACAAGTGTAACCCCACCCTATTTGTAATGCCTGGTGGGACACATAGGGCTTCTGTTGTTTATGAAGTATTGCAGTGTAAGTAATTTGCCTGCGTAGGAGATCTATAGCTTGAAGGTCAAAGGTCTTGATCGCCTGTGACCCAGAAACAAGAAATGTTTAGGCTTTCTATGTACATAAAGTTTGGCCACTTCAAAACCTTTTGAATGTGCCTGTGCTGTGCCCCTGCAACCTTATGCGACTCTTCTCTCTGCAGTAATTGTTTCAAAAATTCCTTTAAAAATAATACTTTTCAGGGACTCCTTGGTCTCCCAGACTATGAATAAAAAATACATTCACTGTCACAACTGAGCTCTTGGGAGTGAATAATATACTTGCCTAAAAGTTTGTTACTTTGGGTTACCATTAAAACAGTATCTTAAACTGTGATTTCAAAGACAGTATTTATCTCTACGGTTTTAATTACCTGTGCAACTTTGGGTATGTAATTAGCCTTACTTTTTTTTCCATGTTCCATAAAATCTTAGCTTACAATAATGAAGTAAATATAACCTAGGAAAATAACTTAGTTTGGTCAACTTCAGGTATCTCTCAGATGAAGAAAGGATTTTGTCAAATGATCTGGAATTTATCACTGCAGCTGCTGGATCAGACAGAAAGGGAAATTAATCCAAAAATATGCTAAAAATTTGAACACAGGGATTTTAGTGCAGTCTCCTTCCCAGTCTTGAGTGTGATTTCAGCAACATTTTAACTGCTTTTATTGAAAGTATGCTAACCACTGTGTGACGGTCTCTCAAAGTCCTTGGCAATGAGATTTTTATGGCTGGACAGTTGAATCTCTCCCTTGCCT